>NC_142947.1:8253967-8336467 GCF_046866305.1 Octopus bimaculoides
AGCTATTTCTTGGAATACATACCAATAAATACATCTATAGCAACATTTTTTCAGGAGCCCTTAGAATACTATTGTGGGTCCCCAATTCACTATTTTATTGCATGCCCCACACCCAAAAATTTATATGGACCCTCAGGGTCTATGCGGACCCCAGTTGAGAACTGGCTTAGAATTATATCCCCAGATAATTGAGTGTAGAATATTTGGTAAAAAACTCTTGGATGGAAAAAAGTTGCTGCCTTCGACGAGAGAAAATAATTTCTTCTTTCATTGTTTCATGTTTAAATTTGTTCATACTGCTAAAATGTTTAGGCATTATTCTCTCTGAATCAGACTGTTAATTTCCATGATATTTGAATTATATGCAAACATTATGATGTTGTCTTAGAACTTTTAAGTGGGGATAAATATTACCTTTTGGTATTAATACTGCTTCTCTTGGTACTTGTATTTTTTATACATATATATATGTGTGTGTATATACATACATACATACACACACACACGCGCGCATATATACACACACACATATACAGTATACATGCATTCACATGCTCACACACATAGAGAGAGAGAGAGAGAGTGAGGGCTGACAGGAATAAGATGTAATAGTGTGTGTGTGAGAGAGAGAGAGAGAGAAAGAGATAGATAAAGATAGAAATAGATAGAGAGAGAGAGAGAGAGAGAGAGATAGATAGAGAGAGATAGAGATAGAGAGAGAGATAGAGTGGAAGATAGGGCGACAAAGAAGCAAAGAGAAGGGGGAGAGATAGAGTGAAGAGAGAAAGAGGTATTCGTTTTGCTTGTATCGGAAAAAAAAAAAATCTGCTTCCTTAACAAAATCAATAAACTGCAAAGACTTGTTGCTGGAGATTTCTACGAATTCAAAATAGTTATCACCATACCATAAGAGTGGAATGGAACGGAATGGAAATACCAATACATTTTCTGTTACACCATATTGCTAAGTCTCAGTGTTATTCTGACAATCTGACACATACGAACATGTAGGAAAACTGTCTTAATATCTATCATGTAGCAGTATCTTGTGATGGAGATCTTTGAACAGCTAATGGTAATGATATTGGCTTGCTCTTGTCTCTCCTGAAGCTTTTAATCAATATGTTCAAATGATAAAGACTGCCATGTAGACAAGAGGAAGGCATGTTCCTCTGCTCTGATACTACATCTGACATTTACATAATTTACATTGAATGCTGTCTTTTAGATATTGATGTTTTGTTTCTTTCGGTCATTAAACTGCAGCCATGCTGGAGCACTGCCTTGAAAAACTTTTAGCTGAATGAATCAAACCCCCAAGTGTTTTTTTTTTCATTTTTTTTCTTTTCTTTTTTTTTCAATGCCTGATACTTATTCTATTGGTCTCTTTTGCTGAACTGCTAAGTTACAGGGATGTAAACACACCAACACCGGTTGTCAAGCAGTGGTGGGAACAGACACAGACACAGACACAGAGACACACACATACAAATATATATATATATATAATATATATATATATATATATATATATATATATATATATATATATATATATATATATATATATATATATATATATATATATACATATATATGATCCATCCATCCATCCATCCATCCATCCATCCAATATATATACACACACAAGATGGGCTTCTCTCAGCTTCTGTTTACCAAATCGACTCACAAAGCACTGGTTGGTTTTGAGGCTATAGTGGAAATGAACCCAGAACCATGTGATTGGGAAGCAAAATTCTCACCATACAGCCATGCCTGTACCAGTATAAATATCATTATTTGTTTCATGGTTGAAATACAACCTTAATATTGAACAGTAATGTTTCACCATAAAGATCTTGACTTCTGTTTAATATTGCTGGTAGTATTGGCTGCTGTCCTCTCTGATAGAAAAATACAATCAATATTTTCCACTTGTAAACAATCAATATGATATAATTGCATAGATACCGGTAATCAAATGGGGTGCCTTTACATTTATATCAGAATATGTCATTTCAAATTTAACAGCCAAATCGAATTGCTATGAACACTGGTTGTTGTTTGTTGTTGTTGTTTGTTGTTGTTGTTGTTGTTGTTGTTGTTGTTATTCTGGCTGTTATTGATTAAGTATTTCCCATCAGATCAGCCAGTCTCTCAATCAGACTATCAACATAAACATTTCTGATTGAACAGATAAAAGTGATTGCTTACTGTAACTTCCTATAATCTATCTTGGTCAAGTTTGGGTCTGGAAGCATTGTTGTACCTAGTGTCTGTTGTGTACAGTGTTCAGCAGAATGGAGTGGAGTGGAAGCTGGTAGTTAAAGTTCTGTCTGTATTGCTTGAGTGGAGTTTAAGATTTAAGTAAAGCTCAGGGCTGAGGCTAGGAGACACTTGACTGGTATAAGGCCATTCAGTACAACATTTCCATCCAGATTACTATAGACGGTACAAATTCATCATCATCACTAGTGTCATAGTTTGTTGTCGTCATCGTCATCATCATCATCATCATCATTGATGATGATGTATATACTATGGGCATACATACATACATACATACATACTATGTATGTATGTTTATTTGTTTGTATGTATGTAGAAATATAGACAGGCAGACCGGCACACAGGTATGCAAGAAAGTCAGAACTTCAAATTCTATCCAGAAACAACGACAATGACGATGACAACAAGAACAAGAACAACAGCAACAACAATAACAAGTTTCATGTAAAGATCAAGAGATAAAAGTTGTCTAAGAATTCCTTGTCTGATTATTCCGGAACATTCCAAATGAACCATTAGTAGGCAATTGCTGTGAGCATTATTACAGACCCCACCACCGCCACTACCACCACCACCTCCACCTGCTGTTATTACTGTGTCTTCACACTTTTACATTCATTAGTAACTAAACATTAACATGGCTGACACCCAAATCCAATGGTTGTGAATACAAAAGCCACACCCAGCCATGCACAACCCATAACCAAATGCATTAGTATCTCATTGCGAAGTGTAACCATGCGTATGATGTAGTTATTGACAAGTAATTTGTTACAATAAGATTTCAAAGCCAACAATCACAGACGTTGTTTTTGTTGGAATGGTCATTTGGATAGTCTTATGGTCAAATTTTAGTTTAGAACGTTAATTTTATTATTACTGAATTTTCTAAGACCACAAGCTGGCAGAATTGTTAGAGTACCAAAAAAAAAGAAAAAGATGCTTAGTGGAATTTTGTCTGTTTTCATGTTCTGAGATCAAATTCTGCTGAGGTTCACTTTGCATTTCATCTTTTTGGGGTTGATGAAATAAGTACCAGTTTAATACTGGGGTAGATGTAATCCATCTACCCACACTCCTGAAATTGCTGGCCTTGTACCAAAATTTGAAATTATTATTGCCGTATTTTCCAAGGAGGTGGGCTGGCAGAATCGTTAGCTCATCGGAAAAAATGCTTAGTGGTATTTTGTCCATCTTTACATTCTGAGTTCAAATTCTGTCAAGATCAACTTTACCTTTCATCTTTTCAGGATCAATAAAATAAGTACCAGTGATACACTAGGGTTGATGTAATCAACTGGCCCCTTCCCCCCAAAATTTCAGGCCTTGTTCCTGAAATCTTACTGTGTCCTTCAGTGTACAAGTGAATATAGTTTATAGTTTAAACACTCAAACATTAGCACCATCTTTGTTACTCCTGCTGACCTCCACGTGGAATTTTTGGTCTTCCAAAGCCATCGTGGAGTGTCAGTTGACTCACAATTTTTTAGTCATGAAGTTTGGTCTGCAAAATTCAACTTGTATATGTTGAACAGTTGTTGTTACATATGAGATGAATCCAGTTATTTCCCGAATCCATTGTGAGGATCATCCAACTACCCACTGCCGCCGCCACCACTACCACAACCGTCATCGTCATTGTCATCATCATCATCATCTTCATCATCGGACTAAATGCTTAGCCACATTTCTTCCAGGTCTTTATGCTCTGAGTTCAAATGCTGCCAGGATCAACTTCGCCTTGTCGATGTATTGATTAGCCCCACCCCCCATCCTACTAAAACTGCTGGCCTGGTGCCAAAAGTAGATAGAATTATTGTTATTATTATTTTTATTACTATCATCATCATCATCATCATCATCATTATAATAATAATAATAATAATAATAATAATAATAATAATAATAATTATTATTATTATTATTATTATTATTATAACTGTCATCAGACAGAGCCATATTGCTGTACTTGATAAGTTGGCAGTTGTTCTGACCGTCTTAACTGCTCAACCAATTGATTCTAAATGTTTATTTATGCAGAAGACATCAATAGATTTTTTTTTGTAGGAAATTTTTTACTGACCAGTTAAATACTCTGGACAATACATATATTAATTACATAAACACATACACACACACTCATACCATACATACAGACAGACAGACAGACACACTCATAGCGCACATACACACACAGTATATATATATATATATATATATATATATATATATATATATATATATATATATATATATATATATATATATAACTACCTACCTATGTATGTACCTACCTATGTATGTACCTACCTACCTACCTACTTACTACATACATACAAACATACATACATATATACGCTTGAATGGTGCTTTTTACGTGCCACAGGCACAGGGGCACCATAAGTATGGGAGGATATATATATATATATATATATATATATATATATATATATATATATAAAGGCCTTTTTCCTTCTTCATAAGCTATTTTTGATTTAAGGTTTTCTTTGATTTTCGTAATAATATGATTTTAAACCACAATTTGTTATTTCATGTAATCGGTTATTGAAAAGGCCGTTAGTTGAAAGGATCAATGAAACAAAACCATTTTCAAATGTGTATCTATCAAAGTAATTGTATTTCTGCATATAACTATATCTCTCTCTCTCTCTCTCTCTCTCTCTATATATATATATATATATATATATATATATCTATATATATATATATATATATCTATCTATCTATATATATATATATATATAGCGTGGCCGTTTTCGTGCGGGTGACACGTAAAAGCACCCACTACACTCTCTGAGTGGTTGGCGTTAGGAAGGGCATCCAGCTGTAGAAACTCTGCCAAATTAGATTGGAGCCTGGTGTAGCCATCTGGTTGCACCAGTCCTCAGTCAAATCGTCCAACCCATGCTAGCATGGAAAGCGGACGTTAAACGATGATGATGATGATGATGATGATGATGATGATGATATATATATATATATATGTACATTTATTTATTTTCTCTCCTTGTTTCTTTCTGTGTTCCTTTCTGTGGAAGAGCTTAGGCTCGAAATGTTAAAGACTTTTTCACTTGCTGAGCGTTAAACTAATACATCTGTTTGTTGTCTACGCTACCTGTCTTCTTCTTTCGGTTTTTTGTGAATTCTCCCCCTATATATATATATATATATATATATATATATATATATATATATATATATATATATATATATATATATATATATATATATTTATATATATATATATAAAGAAAGACTATGATTTAATATATTCTCCAGCCTACTCCAAGTTTTACAAGTTGGTTGCATAACATCACCAAGAAATATATTTATTATGTATGTGTAACATAGAAGAAGAGGGAAAATTTACCAACACTACCACCACAACCACTACCGCCACCACTGTCAACATCACCATCACTACTGCTACTAACACCACCACAGCAGTACTACCACTGGTGTTGTCATTGTCACCACCACCACCACCACCACTACCACCACCACCGGCAACACCAGCACCAGCATCACCACCACCACCACTACCACCACTGCTGTGGCCACCACTGCCACTGTGGGCGATCGCAGCCACCACCATCACATTAGAATCCAACTTTAGAATCTATGTTTTTTTTAACATTGTATAAACAGTGAAGTACAGCACGACTGTCAGAACATTGTTGTGGTAGTGGTGGTGGCGGCAGTGTCTGTTGTAGCGGTGGAGATAGTAGAGTTGTTGTTGCTGTTGTTGTTGTTGTTGTTGTTGTGGTGGTGATGGTGTTAGTGGCTGCTGTAGTGTTGTCCCTGTTGTTTATGGCTGTGGTATTGTTTGTGCTGTAGTAAGTGACGATAGTGGTGGTAGAGGTATTGCTGCTGCTGCTGCTGCTGCTGCTGTTGTTGTTGTTGTTGTTGCCTTTATGTCTTTAATAGAGACGTACGTGATATATCTGATATTTCCAATCCGTTTACAGCCAAGACGCATATAAATACATCAACACTGGCGATGTCCAAAACAACTACACAAAGTCAGTGCTAAAATCCCTATTATACGAAGAGCATTTAGATTCTCCTCCACAAACGAAGCTCAATATAAAGAAATCGAAGCTACTTAACGATCAGTGTGATTCATAAATTTGATTGCAAATGTGATGCAAGCTATAGACTTTCATCACTGTAGCTGTTATGTTTGCCACGCAAATACGGCAGTCTCTCGCCAGATCACCAGGCCCTTACAATAAAAAGCAGCTGCAATGAGCTAACACAAAACTAAAGAGATGAAAACGTTTGGGGACAACAGAGCTTAAACACTGAAAGATTCCCCCACATAAATTGAATGATTAATGAGGGAAACATTACTCGGAAGGCATATTGCTCATAGGGTTCTCGTGTGGCTGAGTGGTAAGAAGTTTGCCTCTCAACCACATGGTTTTTTTGGATTCGGTTCTAATGTGTGGCAGCTTAGGCAAGTGTCTCCGATTGCTGTGCTGGGCTTACCGAGGCCTTGTGAATGGATTTGGCAGATGGAAACTGAAAGAAGCCTGTCATATATAAATATATATTATACATATGTGTGTGTGTGTGTGTGTGTGTGTGTGTGTGTGTGTGTGTGTATATATACATACATACACACATATATACATGTATGTATGTGTGTGTGTGTATGTGTGTGTATGTGTGTGTATGTGTGTGTATGTGTTTGTGTGTGTGTGTTTGTGTTTATCCTCCCAACCCACTGATTGACAACCAGTGTTGGAGTATTTATGCTGCCATAACTTAGTGGTTTGGCAAAAGGAGACTGATAAAATAAGTACCAGGGTTAGAAGAAGAAAATAAGTATGGTGTTGATTTGTCCAATTAAGCCTTTCAAGGCAGTGCTCTAGCATGGCCATGGTCTCAGATAAGTACTGGGATCAATTCATTCAACTAAAACTTCTTCAAGGCGGTGCTCCAGCACGGCCACAATCTACTGACTGAAACAAGTAAAGGATAAGAGAGAGAAGACAATATAAACACGAACTCAAAATTCTTTCACGGTCATTTTTATTGATTCTAATTTCTCTGTTCAGTTAAACAACCCAGCTTGTAAAACTTCCAGAATACTTCAGTGTCAACATTTAAGGTTAGTCAGAGATGGAGAAACAACAGATGAATCTTGGGTGAGATTGTAACCAGGCTGTCTCAATAATTCTCTCTAATTTTAGCTGCCTTTGCTCAGCTTTCATTAATGTAACCAATAACATTTAGCTTCCTACATCTCCCCCCTCACACTTCTTTTGGTATTCCTCCTCATCTGGAAATTGTTTTACTTCTCAGATCAATGACATCCAACAAAAAGGTCTTGATCTGTGAAAGAAACTCTCGGAAAATAAAGCAAGGGGTCACCTATTTGTGGAACTTTTCCTGTACAGGACAGCTGGTCGCACTTCTGCCCAAGTGTTTTTTTGAAGATATACAATGGTAAAGGACCTTCCTGGAAATATATAGAGGAAAAATAGCTGAAGCTACCATTTCCATCCAAAGAAAATGAACATTTCAATCTTGTGAAAAAGTCTGGATTTCTTTCTTTCCAGGAGAGATTTGGCATGGGGCCAACCAGCCCTTTGTCAGTTGGCCTAGCTATAAAGAATTATTCTCTCTCTCTCTCTCTATCTGTCTGTCTGTCTCTGTCTGTCTGTCTGTCTGTCTCTGTCTGTCTCTGTCTGTCTGTCTGTCTGTCTGTCTCTCTCTCTCTCTCTCTCTCACACACACACACATACTCTCTCTTTCTCTCTTTAACACACTAACTATATAAATGAGGCAAATATCTTTCAAATGTATTTATACACTAGTAAACACAATGTCAGCCACACACACACGCACACACACACACATACACACACACGCACATTTTTTTACTATACTTTTTTTCCAATTTATAGGATATTTTTTTGCTGTTTTCTCACTACTGAACACTTCCCAGAGTCCACTCTGACCCAGTTAACCCTTTTTTTAGTATCAAATATTACATTTGTACATCAAAGTCAAAGATTTGCCAATTATTCCACTGAAAATTCTTCCTATTCTTCAGCAATATAAACGAAGTACCAGACACCCAGTAATATAACACAGAATAGATCATATACCTACCCTCTACCAATAATACACCCTGATATCAGGTGTATACCCTATTATCAACTCTACACCATCATATCAAATATATGTCTTGATATCACTATACACACTGATATCATAGCATCATATCAAATATACATCCTGATATCTCTGTATACACTATCAAATATACACACTGATACCAGCTATACATTATATCAAACATATACCATGATATCACTATACACACTATATACGCCATGATATCACTATACACACTGATATCAGCTATATCCCACCATATCAAATATACATCATGATATCACTATACACCCTGATATTACCATGATATTACCATGATATTACTATACACGCTATATACGCCATGATAACACTATACACACTATCCAATATACACACTGATATCAGCTATATCCTATCATATCAAATATACATCATGGTATCACTATATACACTATATATGCCATGATATCACTATATACACTAGCAAATATACACACTGATATCAGCTATACTCCATGATATCAAATATACATCATGATATCACTATACACACTGTATACACCATTATATTGCTATACACACTGATATCACTATACAGTCTGTATCAAATATACACCACGTATCAACTATATACTCAATCGCTTCAAATTATGAACTCTGAGATGTGGACGACCATTTTCCAAATTAATTTTGGTTAGAAAAAAAAAAATCTCTGAAGAGAGTATTCCATCTGTTGCCTTTGGTCACTCCTCAACATCATAATCTTGCTTCAAAAAACTGGATGAAAAAAAATGCAGCATCTTTATAATCCCCATAATTTTACCTTATATCCCCCCTCCTTCCGCCTGATATCCACCTTTTATTTCATCTCCAGCCACCCTTCATCCACCCCAAACAAAGACAGCGAATTAATGGCTATATACTGACAAAGAAACAGCTTAGTTACAAGCATTGCTGACGTCATATGTCACATGACATCATACGTCTTTTCTCTCTCTCTCTCTCTCTCTCCTCAACATGTCGTCTATGGAGGATTATTGATATCCACACACACACACACACACACACAGCGTGCGTATTGACTTGGATATTAGTGATATCACATAATAGTCAATGGTGCAGATGTCTCTCTTTCTCTCTCTCTCTCTCTCTCTCTCTCTCTCTCTCTCTCTCTCTCTCACACACACACACACACACATGTACACACATATACACAAATATTTAGAGACAGATATACACATGTATATATTACACAGATAGATGTAACACCTCAACTATTTGGTCTACTGCTTCTAATATGCCTACACACAGCCAAGCAGACAGAAACACAACCACACACACACACACACACACACACGTGCATACATCAACATACAAACTTAACTATATAAACACACATACAAACAAGCTCAACCACATGCACACACATACACATACAAATACAACCACACACATTTGTACACACATACAAACACAACCACACTCAAACAATCACATACATACACACAAGTCGACCACACATACACACACAGTCATACAAACACAACCACACATACACACACACAAATACAACTACATAAACACACACAGCCACACACAAACACAGCCACACACACACACACACACACACACACACACACGATTGTTTGCTCTGATAAAAACAGTCAAATCTGTCTCAGATCACACCTTATGGTCTTGAAAAACGTAGGAGACATTGCATAAGGTAGACTTAGATACACTGTGCCAATGTCACGACTGGACTGTCTTTGATCATATGTTCGCTGGACCAAGGCTGACCTAGGGTTAAATAGCGATAGCCACAAAAACTACCTACATACAAACATATACTTATATACATATAGACGAACAGATACGCACACAGACTTTGGTGCACACACACACACATACACACACACACACACTCACGCACAGACAGACATATATTTACAAATACGTACATAGACACATACACATATAGACATACACACACATATACACACAGAGCAGGTGTGGAGGTTGGATATAGCAGTTAGCTCCCTTCCATAAATAACCAAATCTTTACAACCACCACTTCTCTCTTTCTCTTTCTTCATTGTCTTTCTATCTCTCTTTCTCTTATTCTTTCTCTCTCACTATATTACATTCATCTATTTTCCACCCCTCTTTATCTCTCCCTTTCTCTTTTACTATATCACACTCACTTATCTTCAGAGTCTCTCTTCCTCTCTCTCAAACATCTTTTTTTCACACTCGCCTACCCTTCACTCTCCCTCATCCTCTCCCTCCCTCTCTCCCTCCCCCTTTCTTACTTTCATATACATATAAAGCAGTACAACTATACATACCTATAGAGCCACATGCACATACATTCACACATAACCATACACACACACACACACACATATACACACACACACACACACACACACACACACACACACACACACACACACATACGCAAAGAAACTCACAACACAAGCACGCATACATAAGAAGCATGCATAATCCACATCCACAGATGTACACACATACATACATATACATACGTACGCACATACATACACACATATACACATATATACTCACATATACACACGTGCATATAGACACACATATATACATTTATACACATTCACATACACACATAAATATGTGTTAGAAATATACAGATGATGTCGATCGCTACAAATCTCTTTGGCAGCCACAAAGTAAAATTTCCATCATAAATATTTAGAGTAGCTGCAGTTATCTCCCTTGTCTAATATTCATGAAACATTACGTGTAACTCATACATCCACACATATACACATGTATGTTA
This sequence comes from Octopus bimaculoides, assembly GCF_046866305.1. Taxonomy (NCBI): domain Eukaryota; kingdom Metazoa; phylum Mollusca; class Cephalopoda; order Octopoda; family Octopodidae; genus Octopus; species Octopus bimaculoides. Next base: position 8,265,207 of record NC_142947.1, read on the forward strand.
TGTATGTGTAGGTATGCATGTATTCATGTATGTATGTGTGTATGTATGTACGTATGTATGTATGTATGTATGTATGTATGACTATATATATTTTCTATACAGAACTGTTTAGTAATCTGTCTGTCGGTCTGTCTGTCTGTCTGTCCGTCCGACCGTCTGTCTGTCTGTCTGTCTGTCTGTCTGTCTGTCTCTCCGTCTGTCGGTCTGTCTGTCGGTCTGTCCGTCCGTCCGTCCGTCCGTCCGTCCGTCTGTCTGTCTGTTTGTCTACACGCACACACACACATACAGACATATATACATGCATACATATAGTACATAGTCACATATACACATAAGCAGATACATACACACATTCATGCATACGTACCTGCATGCGTACATGCATTGAATGCCACATCATGTCATTCGGACAACACCAAGTGAAAAGTAAAGGAGAGAATGCGTACAGCATCCGTGTACTGAACAGCAGAGCCGTAGCTAATAGGGGTGCAAGGGGAGCGACTGATCTCCCCAAGCACATTTTTCAAAGTTGGCGGCTTTTCAACAATTTAAAAAAAAAACTCTATAGAGTTCATTTGTGCAATAAAAGTCGAATCTCTTTTTAATTTTGTTAATTGCATAGCTTTGAAAGAACTTTCTGGAATCATTACTTTATTTGACCGACCTCCCATGTTTTTGAATTGTATGCTCAATCTCCTGTGATGTGTTGGTCGCCACTGACATTTAATGAACCAAAACAGACCCTGAGGTCATAACCTCTCGACACTGGACGATCCTGTGGAGTTTCATCTTTTTTCACGCCACACCTATATCTGTAGTTATAAGTCAGTTTCTTATATAACGACAGTGTTATTGAATCATGAAATTAATGAATGTAGAATACAATTACGTGTATGTTAGATGAAATTAAGGAGTGGAACGTATACTATCCTGTAATTCATGGTCCCAGCAGGCAGACAAAATGGAAAAGCATTGCGTTGGAGGATGGCGAGGAAGACGCGCTGGAACAGTTACTCTGACCCTCAAGGTTCGCACTTACGGATAACTATCTCCGCCCCAACACAGTGAGCAAGGGTATGATCCAGGAGTCGGGAAAGCCGGAGGTATCCACTTCCACATAAACCTGACCATATCTGTATGTGTATATATGTGTGTGTGAGTGTGTGTGTGTGTGTGTGTGTGTATATATATATATATGGGAGAATATACGAAAAGACAACAACAGACGAGGACAGGTGGTGTAAATAACAAAAGGATGTATTAGTATGACGCTCGGGAATACGGAAAGTCTTTGACGTTTCGAGCTACGCTCTTCAACAGAAAGAATACGGAGACAAGGAGAAAAACACGGAGAAAAAAAATTGAATAGTGTTCAGTCAACAGTCAATGCACACATACATAAATACATAATTAGACACACACACACGCATACAAACTCACACACGCACACGCACACGCACACACACATACACACACACACAATCAGTTTAGTCATTATGGGCATCGGTTTAACACATAAAGAGAACATACAACAGGCTCATTATTGAGACACCCAGGCGAAAATAAATAATTAAATTTGTAGTGCGATAAATGGATACATAGAATCGTGTGGCTTTCACAGAAAGCTCCTTTGATGGATCCGGCTATCATATCACATAGTAATCCAATACAAGGAAGTATAATGCAGAGTTTTATACGGCTGAAATCCAGGAGATTCAATCGATGAAATTATATCGATGAAATTATATAAATCAAAAAATGTCACGGGGTGTGAGAGGTATATATATTATTATATAACCACTTGATATCCTTAAGGTTACAGCCGTTTCGCAGCCTACATAACGTAATGATATTTTTAGTGCATGTAAAATAATTCATTATACACTGAAATTATTATTACATGATAGAGGCTGAAAAACAGCTGTAATCCTAAGGATACCAAGCAATTAAATAAATAATAACAGCAAAAACAGCAGCAGCAACAGCAACAACAACAACAACATCAACAACAACAACAACAACAACAACAACAACAATAATAATGATAATTATTATTATTATTTTGGTTTGCTCAGGTTCAGCCTTACTCCTGGTAGGATTTTCGTGGGTAGCAGGTTACTACCCGTAACACATCTCTGATGTTACACATCTCTGATGTTACACATCTCTGATGTTACACATCTCTGATGTTACACATCTCTGATGTTACACATCTCTGATGTTACACATCTCTAATGTTACACATCTCTGATGTTACACATCTCTGAGGATTTGACAATAGGTCTTGGTTGTGTAATTTATATTATGTAACTAATAATCACGTTATGTTAATAAATTGTACGTAATATGGTCTAGCTAAATATCTTTTAATAATCTCATTTGGTTTGTTTTTGTTTTTTCTAATATATATATATATATATATATATATGCATACATACATGCATACATACATGCATACATACATGCATACATACATGCATACATACATATGTCTTCTCATGCATGTGTGTGGATGCATGTGCATGTGTGTGCGCCTGCGTGCGTGTGTATGTGTGTGTGTGTGGTTGTGTGAGAGTGTGTGTGTGTGAAAGAGAGAGAGAGAGAGAGAGAGAGAGAGAGAGAGAGAGAGAAAGAGTGCATATATTTTAATGAAAGCGAAAGCGTGGTAAATCGTTCCGTCTGCATTTCTCAGTTCCTGATTTTCAAACAACAGCAAAGAGAAAACAAAGAAAAAGAAACCCCCAAATTAAAAATACAAAAATAGTGAAAACATTGAGAAAATATTTAAAGAGAAGCCTCAGATATATTTCTAAGTAAAAAGCTTACGTATGACGGGGATATATAGAAAGATAATAGGGAGGGGTCGGAAAGCGGAGGAAATAGGTGGAAAACGTAAAGGAAGAGAGGCGAGTGAAACAGGGAGAAGGTGAGCGTGAGAGAGAGAGAGAGAGAGAGAGAGAGAGAGAGAGAGAGAGAGAGAGAGGATGAGAAAGTGAGGGGTGGATAATATGCGACAAGGGGTGAAAAGGTCTTCAAAAACATAAATTCGTACACGAATTATAATGACTTGATAGTAAATATTTTGGAAATAGTTGAAGTTACTTAAAAGTATATAAATATTCAGCATATGATTGTAAATAGCTAAACTGTTTAAGGGACGTAACTCTAATGTAAAATGGAAAAAAACAACAAAAAACAATGGCAGGATTCTTCATTTCCGGGTGCGTGAAAATAATCAATAAAGATGAAAAGAAATTGCGGTTAGGATCCAATATTTCGACGAAATCGTTCAATAGATTCCAGTCATTAGGCGGTAATGTGTTACCGCTTAATGCTTCGACGCATGTCTGCAAGAATTTAACAATGCGGATTTTCGATCCAATACTTATGGTTCTTGGAATAAAATATAGAATTTCATACTTAAACACAAAGCACACATAAAGCTTCAGCAGTGGAAGCCATGTTTGTGCATGCTTCCATGTTCTAAGATTACGTAGTATATTTTAAAAGAAGCTGAGAGGGAATCCTTAAAAAATAGACTTATATAAGTACATGAGAGACCCTTGTTTTCTGAATATCTAAATGAATTCTTGCTAAAAACGCACCTTGAATTTGTTTTTATCGATCTAAAGTATGTTTTATAGATAGACATATGGTCAGCGCGTGTACTCTTCCCCGGTAAACTAACGCTTTAAGCAGTTAATTTACGTTTAGGGGGCAATTGCTAGAATTCTACAATTGCGAGCAGCCAGCGAAACGTTGTTGATATTGAAGAGATTTTTGATTCATAAAGTAATGTTTTTACAAGTAATGATTTTTTAAATATTATTGCGATGAGGGAAATTGAATAAAGGTTATATCAAAATATTTCTTAGCGATGTTGGTTTTTATATCTAAACTCTATGTTGGATTTAATCACAAGATATTTCTAGGTCCATTTCTTTTCGAAAAGCCACTATTATGGAACTCCTCGTTATAGCAATGAGAAGTGGAATTAAACGTTGGCTCATCAAACGTTGACTCAACAAAATGATCCAACATGAAACTTTTTGAGACTAAATCTGTTGAGATTAAATCTGTTTGTATCTAAGTTTAAATTTATAAAGGTGTACACCATAATTTTTTCAACCTAAATAATTTTATACGAACTTTATTAAACTTATCCCATTCATGGTGCATATTATATGAAACTAAAAGCCTGTCGTCTCTGTAAAGACCTCTCGTATGCTACGAAATATCTTGCGCTGTGTAATAGGGATGTGTGCGTATGCGTATTTGTGTGTGTGTGTGTTTGTCGGTGTGTGTGTGTGTCGGTGTGTGTGTGTGTGTGTGTGTGTGTGTTCATAATGAAGCATTTGATGTAACTTGACATCATTTAAACCTCCGCACAGAGACATCATACAACTACATACACCTTTGCTTATATATGCTTTTACACACAATCATACAATCCCTACCACCACTACCACAGTCACGTAAACATAGATTTGCATATTACAAGTATATAAATATCTCTGTTCCATGTGTGAGTGTGTATCTTTCATTTATTATTGTTTTGTGCGCGTATGTGTATGTGTACATATGTACGTTAATGTATCCATGTGTCAGTGTTTATGCTAGGCATACATATACATTCATATACTAGAAGTAAACCAGGAACTTCAGCTCCCCCTTTCTCTGTCTCTGCCTGTCTGTCTGTCTCTCTCTCACACACACACACGCAAATATAGATATACACACAAGCACACAGATATATACATGCATAGAAAAATATACAGAAACGCGCATGTACATAAATTCAGACACAGTCATACACGTAGATACACTGATAGATGCAAAGGCATGCAGTTATCAATATCTACACAAAATGCAGGTACACGCACACACACACACACACACACACAAATATGTGCGACACAGATATTCAGACACACATCTTTAAATGAATGTGTGTGTGTGTATAGAGACACGTACATACATACACTGCTCCCTCCCCACTCACTAAGATATGTGACACTCAGGATGGCACTAAAAGCTAGCAGAAACACTAAACGGATGCTAAGCCTCTGGCAGCATTTGATTTCAGAGTTTCTGATGGTGGAGTGATGGTGGTGGTACCGTAATGGTGATGGCAGTGGTGGTGGTGGTGGTGTAGTGGTAGTGGTGATGTAGTCGTGGTGGTGGTGGTGGTGGCGGCGGCGGCGGTGGATTAGTTGTGGTGGTGTGATGGCGGCGGTGACGTAGCTGTGGTGGAGGTACTGTGGTGCTAGTGGTAATATAGTGCGGGTGACGGCGGTGTAGTTGTGGTGGAGGTGGTGGTGGTGGTAGAGGGGTAGTGGTGATGTGGTCGTAGTGGTGGTATAGTGGTGGTGGCGGTAGCATATTGGTGGTGGTGTCAGCGGTAATGTAGTTGCTGTGGTGGTGGTGTTGTAGCGGCAGTGACAGTTGTGGTGGAGGAAGTGTGTTGCTGATGGTGATAGTGATAGTGGTGGTGGTGGTGGTATTATAAAGGTTGGGGTGGAATGTTGAAGTCAAGGTGATGCTGGTGGTGCCGATGGAGAGAATGGAAGTGATAGAGATAGATGTGGTTGTGGTGGCGATTATGGAAGAGATAGTTTCACTGTGGTAGCATAGCTCTAAGAGAGAGAGAGAGAGAGAGAGAGAGAGAGAGAGAGAGAGAGGGGGGGGGAGAGACAGAGACAGAGCGAGAGGAAGGGAGAGAAAGTAGGTAAAAAGGGAGGTTGAGGAAGAGGAAAGAAATAAAGCGAAATAAACACAGAGGGGAAATGGAAGCGAGATAAAATAGGAGGTGGTAGGATATATAGAGAGACCGTGAGGAGTAGTTAGATGAAGGAACAGGGGGGGGGGGCGGTTGGTGTGCTGTGTTCAGAGAATCTTCCGGAACTTGGAAAGAGTTTCTCTTCACTTGCCACTTCCAGCTTCCCTAGACGTGACAAATGTCAATGAGATTCTGCCCAGATTGTTCTAAGAGAGTTCATGTAATCAGGCTAAACTAATGGAGTTTATAATAAAAGCTTCTGTATAAGACAACCATTTTGTTTTTAATTCTAAAATGTAGCGAAATGGCTACGCATGTAATGCAGCCGTATCACGGATGGGATGCCATGTGTATGAATGTATGATGAAACATTAAATTTGTTGGGTTTTTTTCCTCACAAAATGTAGAGGTTTGTTTTATGCAAGAGCGCGACTTATTCACCGGCAGATACAGATTTTAGTTCCCTAATTTCTAATGGAGTGGCGGTAGAATTAGCTTCTACCGTATTAATAAATGTGGCTCATGAATAAATGAAGAGACGGTTTCATGTTTCTAAAGATTTAGTCTCGATGAGAAATTAAGCTTCTAAGAGGCCGTTTTAGCAGCTTGGAATGAGGACTGGACAAGATTCACTGTTATTTAACAGTTCATTAGGATTCACTCACCGCTATTTTTTTTTTCAACCTTTATAGAGAGGCACTTTCATATTTCTATGGATTTAGTCTTGCTGAGAAATTAAGCCTTTAAGAAGCCTTTTTAGCTGCTTAGAATGAAGAGTGAGCAAAGTTCAACGTAATTTAACAGTTCATTAGGATTCATTCCATTTTTTTTTTTATCGTTATCGGAAGTCACTTCCAAGATGACCACAAAGAGGCAGCAGTAATACAAGTTTCAATCAGTCCCTTTGTTGGATGTTGTAGACTTTGTTTTGAAATTACAATTTTGGAAGTTGATATAACAAGAAATTTAAAACCAATTCAAATATGTTTGAGAGAATTTGAACCCATAAAAAAACTATTCACTGCAGTTTGTCTTGGAGGAAACAAAAAACATCAAACACTATTGTCAACTCAGCTCTTCCTCGATTGGACTGATGGATGCATGCATTTCGAACTCTTCTCATCAGCAGCAGAGAATTTGTTCTCCATAACAAGCTGCGGTGAAAGCTTTTCAGGGTTCAAATGTCTCTCAAACATATTTGAACTGGTTATAATTTTGTTTACTCTAAGTCATTGCTTTGCGCATCTACTGACATATATAACAAGAAATTGTCCCAGAAACTGTAAAGCGATCAAGTAAAGACTTTGATGAATTAAGTTTATAATCAATCAGGAAAACAAGAACAAAAGAACTTCGTGAAGCAAAATATTTGAAGAAAGAAACCAGTGGAGTAGAAACACTTGTAACGAGAGGAGAAGACAACAACAGTGGTGGGATGAGGATAAGATGAATGACGAGTCACTTAACCAGTAACGTTAAGAGGAGGAAGAAGAGAAGAATTACGACCCTGGAAGTATTTATAGAGAATAGAGACAATAAAATAATGTCTTAACAATGAACAAAGGGTTGAAGTATAACTGCCAAAACAGAACGAGCAATGTTAGTTAGATACGTGTGTGTGGTGGGGAGAAGGAGAGGGTTGAAGTCGATCAAAGAGAGAAGGAACATCAGTAAAGTCACCAGACCAAATATGACGACTGTATTCCATGCTGGCATTCATTAGAATTTTAGTGTTATTTCTAGAAAACTGGGTAATAAAAACGCTTTTTAAAGATTAGATTTCAGCTTATTTTTTTACTCGGCCATAAAACGAACGATCTTTTATGGATATTAGAGAATGTCTATGGCCATCTGACTGTACTTAGTAACTTGAGTTAAAATATGTAAGATGACGAATGCATTTTGAGGGTGGGGAAATGCCAAGCAAGACATAGCAGCTGGTTTAGCAATAGATTTGATATAAATGTTCCAAGTTAAAGCTAAAAGACAAAGACTCAAAACAGTATCAGATACGGATATAGGAATATTATTAGAGTTTCTGTAACAATTAATGGAAAATAGTTCTTGCAGAGTTGAAAGAAATGTACCATTCTCTTGAGTACCGGTGACTGAAGAGAATCGTGTATTTCTGCTTGATCCCCGCCAAAATCCAACTTTCATTCAAGCAAGAATACAAAGGACTATTATCGGCAGAGCTGATAAGGTTAAACATGACATTAATTAAAGAAAAAAAAAATAATAACATAATAAACCGGAACACGAATAAAATTTTGAGGAACAGCAGGAGAGCTGGAGTAAGGAGATAAGTGATGATTATCTAAAGTAAATTTAGAGCTGCGGCCATCCAGAAAAGGTTCAATAATCCAAAGGAACTTTCCAGAAATTCTGTGCCTGAAACTAGAGGTGATGGTAACGGAAGATTCTTTCTGGTTGGTTAGTGGTTTGGGGTTCTGTTGATAAAATCAGTTTTAAGGGAAGTGCAGTTCCAGTTGATTAAATTGAACCTGTCTACGAACCACTGGCAACTTTGGGGCCATAACCAACAATCTTAACTAGTATGTTTGTGTTGTAACAAGAAAATTGCACAGTAAAAGCACATTTTGAAGATTGGACTTCAACGTACGTGGAGGTACCCAAAAGTAAACGGAAATATTCTCTGTGAGAAAGGCCTTTGTAGTTCAGACTTCCGCTGCTAGAAGCCACTTGATGCGATCTTCAGGCATCAATCTGCAGACCGGTGTCATTGAGTCGAGTCAGCCTGTCAAGTGGAGTGCCTTTGTTTTGCAATGCTTCTCACTTGTTCGTCGATTTTTGCAATGGCTGAAACGAAGGAACAACGTGCTTCCGTGAAGTTCTGTTTTCTGCTGGGAAAAACGGCGGCCGAAAGAGTTGTTATGCTTCAAACAGCTTACAAAAGAGCTGCCATGAGCAAAACAGAAGTTTACGAGTGGTTTTTTGCCAGGCCGTAACACGAACCGTCTCCCAAGGTTTTATGAACTTTTGACAATAACCATGTTCAGCCGACTGTACTTAGTAACTTGAGATAAAGTGTAAAAGTTATACTCTTTTTTACTATTACCGGATACGCCGTGTCTTTGGTGTAAAGAGTAATTTGCTATATTTAAGATTTATTCATTAAGAACTTTTGTGCAAGTAATTAATGTAACCCTGGGAGAAAAGATTATTGATAGAATTTGGGAAAATTGGTTTTTTCTAAATATAAAAAAAATGCCTTTAAAATATTCCTGAAACATGGGACAGCAGCAAGATGAGAACTATTTAGAAACACTTTACCGGATTACATAATTGTTTCATTGTTTTTTTTTTGTTCCTGAAGAAGAAGAAATTTTGGAAGAAATAATTTTAGAAGAGAACTTGGTTACGATGAAACAGACGATAGCAATTTTTATTATTTACTTCAATTAATTGCGACTCTTTTAATTTGGATCAACGGTGAGCATAGAAGGAACCAGACAACCAAAAAGACAATGAAAATGGACAGCGTGAAGGAAATGACTGTAAAAGAATTTGATGTTTAAAGAATTTTAGAAAGTTCAAACAATCAATAATAGAGATTGACTCGAACATCGAACGAGGCAAGTTTGGTAAAACTTGGATAAAGACCTTTGCTGTCACAAGCAGGTACGTGGTGGTGGTGGTTGGGGGAGGAAGAAAAATATAAAATACAATTTAACTGACCCCAGTTAAATATTTTTTCAAACAAATAAATTTGTAAAAATATATAGTTCACTATATTCTAACATTTTATCATGTTCAATGAAAATGGTTTTAACTAGTACAGTGTTTCACGTAACGAATTGGCTGCGTGAATGTTAATTGCTGGTATGTATTTAGGCAGCGTTTATGTATGTATATGTATGTATGTATGTATGTATGTATGTATGTATGCATGTGGCTCTAGTCAGTGGCAGCAGCAGCACCACCACCACAACGTCTTCTATTGCAAGAGGGCGAAGACTAACTAATTGCAGTTTCACTGAAAGTGTATCGAGGGAGTTTGTTGATTATAAGTGACACAAGGAAAACCCCCGACATCCAGTTTTTTACGTTCTAAAACAAGAACGGTAAGGAGAAGACAAAAAAAAAAGCAGTATTGGTAGCGGTGGTGGTGGTGGTGGTAGCGATGGCGGTTGTATATCAAATACTCAAGTCTTCTTTCAAATGGAAACCAATTATATTTATTGTTTGTGTGCGTGCGTGTGTGAAAGAGAGAGAAGGAGAGAGAGAGAGAGAGAGAGAAAGAAAGAGAGAGAGAGAGAGAGAGAGAGAGAGAGAGAGAGAGAGAGAGAGAAAAAGAAGAGGAGAGAACACGACGGAATATCCCTCTAATCACCAAATAAAAATAGACACGAGTTTACGATTTTGTAGGACCCTGAGCTGCAGGTATAACGAAGCTTCTTCCCACCAATAACTGCTTCAAGCTATAAACAATACCAACCGTCATCAACAGGAACAACAACAACAACAACAACAACAACTACTACTACTACTACTACTACTACTACTACTACTACTACTACTACTACTACTACTACTACATGAAATATAATGGAACTTCGATCAAATAAATAAAGGAAACAAAACACACACGGATGCACAAAAATAAAACCCAGTAAAACAACATGGCGGAAAGTGGAGTGCGTTGAAAATCATCTTTACCCTACTTTGTCTCGAACCTATGACATGTTTCTCTAAATGGTTACACAGCATCAATAGTAAGGAGATGGTGGTGGTTGGGGGGTGATGTCGATGGAGAAGACAAAGCGAGTCAGTTGCTCATAGTATTGATTGTCATCTACAATTAGCGGTAGAAAAGTATTCTAGGTCACAATGTGTCGGCTGCTTGTTTGGTAATGATGGGAGACGGAGGGAAGGACGGAGGGAGAGAGAGTGGGGGGGGGAGAGAAGGAGTGGAATTGGTTGTCTGTTGAATTCATTGGTTCCATATCACATTTAATCACCGGCTTCGAGAAAAAAGTAAAGGTAGGAAAATAGAAAAAAAAAAGCAAAAAGAGAAAAAAGAAACAAATTAAAACAACAGATAAAACAAGGAGAATAAAGTAAATAATAAAAATCCAGATTAAAGAAAGCAAAAATTGGCAGATTAGGAAATATGTGATGTAAGTTTATATATTAGTCGGTCGGTGCTAACGTGTGTGCGTCTGTTTATATATTTATATGCATATATATGTGTGTGTATATATATATATATATACATGTAAGTGTGTGTGTGTGTGTGTGTGCATACATACACACCCGTATACACAAAGTTACATAGATTGAGATGTTATTAGACAAACAGCTAGACAGATAAATGTGTGTATTTGTCTACGTCCGTTAGTGTATATGCACAAATGCATTTAGCTATCTATCTATCTATCTATCTATCTATCTATCTATCTATCTATCTTTCTATCTATTTGTCTCCCTCCCACTGCTTGAAAACCAGTGTTGGTTTATTTACGTCCTCGTAACTTACGGGTTCAGCAACATAACCCGGTAGAATAAGAACCAGGTTTAAAAGGTAACAACTGGGGTCGAATTGTTCCGCCAAATCTTTGAAGGCGGTGCTCCAGCATGGCCGCAATCTAATGACTGAAACAAGTAAATGATAAAAAAGAAGATAGTTGCGGCCCAACCCTGCACATTGGAGCCAGACGCAATTAGAGCATGAGAAAGAGGGACGTGTGTATGTGTGTGTGTGTGTGTGTGTGTGTGTGTGTGTGTGTGTGTGTGTGTGAAGTAGTAGATATCGAACGAACGGTGGGTCATCGAGCATTTCTTATTGGAAACCTAAAAGAATGGAAGAAAGAGGTGGTTGGTTACTGCTCGACCTATTTCGGTTCTGATCCCTTATCTAGTCGATATCGACTTAGCAATTATTCTCTCTCAGATGATCGTTAAATATTCCAAACCACGGCTGGCAGAATCGTTCAACGCCGGACAAAATGCTTGGCGGTATTTCGTCGTTCTTTATGTTCGGAATTCAAATTCCGCCGAAGTCGAGGTCGATAAATAAAGTACCAGTTGAACATTGGGGTCGATGTAATCGACTTACCCCGCTCCACCGAAGTTGCTGGCATTGAGCCAAAATTTGCAATCAGTGTAAAGGAACATTAGGCGGCGAACCTGAGACGGATTCGTTAGCGTTCTTGGCCAAGTGCTTAGCGGTGTTTCGTCCGTCTTCACGTTCTGAGTTCAAATGCTGCCCGGGTAGACTTTACCTTTCATCCTTTCGGAGGTCGATAATATAAGTACCAGTTGAGCACTGGGATCGATGTAATCGATTTATCTCCTCCCCACAAAAATTACTGGCCTTGTGCCAAAATTTGAAATCATCATCATCATCATCATCATCAGTAGTAGTAATAGTAGTAGTAGTAGTAAGTAGTAGCAGTATTTATTTGAGGACGAGATGAAGGAAAATGGCCGAGTTGATAAAGTACGGAACTTCCGGTTCCTGTTAATTAAAACTAAAAAAACAAAACAAAACAAAAACAAAAAAAATCAAAACATCGATTTCACTTCTTCGATAGAAGTCGCTTAACGAGACATGATTAATAGAACGTCACAAGGTGTGGAAGAGGAGAACCAGGAAACTTTAATGTCTTAAAATTTTTATGATATATTAAAGAAGGAAAGTTAAAATAAAACCACAAAAGCAGCTGGTATTATTTCCATAATATTCACGTTTCAAATGTTATGATTGTGTGAAGAGGAGCAGGAAATTAAAACGGTGAGTGGAGCATCGTTAGAATTTAGACTCCAAGTTAATCCTTTTATAGAAATTGCGGCGTGGGAGGGGGTAGGGAGAGAGAGGGGGTGTTGGAATCTATTTTTGGTTTGAACAACTACAATCTTTTGAGATAGGAATTTAATAATGTGTAAGATGTTGGTTATGTACAATCATTATTGTTGTTGTTGTTGTTGTTCTTGTTCTTGTTGATTAATCCCAGATTGACTCTGATTTAGATTTCCATGATCAAAAGCATTCCGACCGTGACCATCTGGTCATTTATTCAGATGCAGTGAATTTAAAATTCTGCTATCCAGTGCATTTTTCTTTATCTATCTGTTTGTTCCCTCTCTTCCTTTATGCATCTCTCTCTCCCCCTTGTCTCTCTCTCCCTTTCTCTCCCCCCTCTCTCTCTCATTCATTATCTCTCCCCCGCGCTTTCTCTCTCTCTACATTCATATAAACACACATTGATAATGCCATGTGCAGCAATATAAAACAACGACCGCCATATAAATATATATATATATATATAAATATCTATCTATCTATCTATCTATCTATCTATCTATCTATCTATCTATCTATCTATCTATCTATCTATCCATCCATCTATCTATCTATCTATCTATCTATCTATCTATCTATCTATCTATCTATCTATCTATCTATCTATATATATATATATATATATATATATATATATATATATATACATATAAAACAAACAATTAAGAAAAATCATATCTATTATATCTTTAGATCACACCCTAAAAATCCAATATATATATATATATATATATATATATATATATATATATATATATATATATATATATATATATACATATATATATATATACCACAAACTGTAATATACACCACTATGAAATATAATTAACAGCTATCATACGGAATGCTTGATCTGTTTATAGTTATCCACAAGAACTTTAAGGTGGTAAGTTTCTCAACAATCGATATTAGTTCCTCTCATAAAAATGACATCTAGGTAAAGAATCAATACTTATATTTAAGTATATTACGTTCCTTCACCAAAGAATATAGCATACACATTTCAGACAAATTTCCATTAATATCAAAGTACTGCCTAAATGTTTAGAGTAGCCCAAAGCAATCGTGATGAGAAAGAAAGGCACCGAATATGCATCAACTGGATACCCTGAAGATAGAATCAGATGACCTTGAATAGTCAATACAGTAGAACGAGGAGAAATACATACACACACACACACACACACACACACACACACACACACACACACACACACATATACACACAAATATTCTGAGGTTGTGAATCCAACCCACTAAGGTATAATATCTATCCAATATACTGCTTATTGCTATATATATAGGGTAAAAATTGAATATTAATTTTTACCAGTGGCCAGCGTGAGTAAAAATGTCAGTAGACTGCAAATGTTATATTATATGTGTGTATAAAAATTATACACGAAGGGAAAATCCAGAAAATGGTTTTCCAGCACGTTAGAAATAGGAGTTAAATCTCAAACCACGAAAAAACTAGGCGGGCAGGACAATTTGAGAGAATTCAAAAATATTTTAATTTTAATTTTAAGAGTCAGATAATTCACTGCGGAATGTTCATTCGCTGTTGCTTTCCTCTGGCTTTTGGTGCGCTGTTTGTGGGACATTTGAATTGAATTCCTCGATATATAAAGCAGATTTATTGGTGTTCATTAGTATGAAGTGCTTCTGAACTCTACACATTACAGGTATTAGTTCAATGACTGTGTCGTTTACACGTTTCGAGTGTTTAACTTTTATCGAAATCAGGACTATGCTCTTTAACTTTTAAACATAATCAGTTTAGTTAAATTTCTATCTCTTTATTTTCACGAGAAGCATTCTTGAAATATGTTTCTTGGACATTATCTTCCATGGTACTAACATAGTAATTACATGCAATATCTGATGTGATGGAGCTGACCTCTGTTTATAGATGAGGTAGATGCCAGCACTGTTAATTGAAAACCAGCTCGACTTGTTTCTTTTGAATAATTTCCTGCATCGATGATCAATGAAGACATTTGTTAAGGCTACGGAATTTCGTGCTGTTACATTTAACTTTCGAAGAGGAAGGAAGCGCGTACCAGATAATGTTACGCCGTCTTTAGTGTATGGCAGGAGATCAGGAATGCATTTCAGCTTATCTTTGTCTCTAATACTTTGTTATAGTAAGGCCAGCCATGTCGAAGATTTCCTTATTGGACGACAGATTAGAGATTATTCACTAATGTTATTGATTAACTTTTTGAAATCTATGAACGGATGATAGGATTCAATGTTGATGTAGGTTTTTTTTTATTTAGTTTGTTATATGATTTGTATTGACCTGTAGTAAGGTTGAAGGTAACATCCCAGAAATTTACGGAGCTCAAATTGGTGGTTATTTTACAGGTCAAAATTATCAAAGGTATTGATTACATTTTCCGGCTGTCCAACCTTTCGTATTTTTATAGATTAATGTATGTAGTAGTAAATTCATTTTAAAGTGCATCTAGGATATACAGACTAATGAAATTACATTTATCAACGCTGCCGAACGTCTCCATATTAACACTGAACGAATCAACAGTCTCATTTTCTTGAACTCAGGGGGTATGCTTACGAGCAGAGTTCTCTTAGCAAAGACAATAATATCAATATTATTGTTTCCTATGGTGTTATATATATATATATATATATATATATATATATATATGTGTGTGTGTGTGTGTGTGTGTGTGTGTGTGTGTGTGTGTGTGTGTGTGTGCGTGTGTGTGTGTGTGTGTGTGTGTGTATGTATGTATGTATGTATGAGACACCACACGCATACACGTACACATGACATTTTTTAACATATAAACCTTTTGACATCAATTCAATGTTAAAAATAGACCGATTGAATGGACGCTCAGATTATTGGAGAGATATTTAATGCATGGTGGAGATAATTCGACAAAGGGATGACCCGGAAGAACAGAAACAGTTATATTGCTCGTTGACAGTTGCTCTGTTCACTCGAAGTTGTAACTATTAAATCAAAGTGACATTCTTTTTTTCCCCAACAAACACATCGACAATTTAATATGCGGCCAGTGTATTATCAAATCTTTGAAATAATCAAATATTGACCAGAAAGCTCATTTCTCTTACATTCATGGTCAACCAACAATAAAAGGAAATGACCTCATCAGGAAAATCTCATCATTTGATGCTATTCATCTTATCACAAAAATCACAAAAGCGTGCAACAATCAAAAGACTTTGACGATAATCAGTTTTTTTTTTAAGCATCAGAAGTTTAGTTTTACAGCTGGAAATGCACTCTTGCTGAAGAAGATGTGTTGATCTTCCTCCGGTCATACTGATGAGAAATGATTTGAAGACTATGTGACCAAGATGATTTGGAGTACTACAACATCCCGAAAGTTGAGGAGCTGGTTGCATCATTCTTGATTGTTGGGGGAAAATTAACAGATAGCTATGGCAACATTGATAATGAAGGGGGACATACGATTTGTCTCAATAACAGACAATAGACGCGCTTAGACTCGTTCTGTCAACAGGCAGAGAACAAATTAGAAAAGAACAAAACTGAAATGTTTGACTAGAGCGAATCTGCAAATGCAGACAACCAAAGATCAGAAAAGTTATCAACTAAATCCTACAGTGACATTTAAAATGTCATACTCGTGCAAATCACAAATATATTGTTGATTCCTGTATAGGAAATCGAGGTAAAAAAAGAAGAAAACAACATATAGATATTTTAACAAATAGTTGTATCTCCATAAAACGTAAGTAATCGTTATTAGTTTCTTGTTAAGAAAAATTGTTGCAGATCGATTAAATATATCATGTTGTGAACAAGTCGATCTGTGTTCATTTTCCAATATATTACACAAACAAATGTTATTTCCTGCAGCGACACATCGACAGTTCTTTACTAATTTATGCTTGTTTTATTACATAAACCTTAGCCACAATACCTCAATAATGACAATATCGGGAAATCTCGTAATTTATTGTTTACTGGTCGAAGAATTTGGTTAATTGAATTTGGTTAATCCAGTTAATCGCATAATAATTTCAATAATCGAGAATATGCTGTTGAGCTGAATCAACTGTGTATGTATGTATGTATGCATGTATGTATGTATGCATGTATGTATGTATTTACATGTATATATATATATATATATATATATATATATATATATATATATATATATATATATATATATATATATATATATATATATATACATACATACATATATATGTGCATATATATATACATACATATAAATAGGCATACACACACACATATATATGCATACACCCATACACATAAACATGTTATTTTGAGCACCCCAATCCCCTCTCCTTCCTCCTTCTCTTCTCCATCTCTCTCGCTCTTACTCTCTCACCATTTACTCACTATTAAGTCTCTATTACCCGTTCAACTGTCCCACTCTCTAACTCCCTTTGTCCAAACACAAACATAAAAATATATAAGTAGTTTCATAAATGCCAACGCACGAATCTCTCGGACCATGAGTCAGTCTGTTGTTTCTACTAAGTATTAATAAAAATATACATTATACATACATACATACACGCACGTGTGTGTGTGTGTGCATGTGTATAACAGAAGACACTTGCCCATAGGCTTAAATGTCTTCGATTATGCGTATAAATTTTATGTTTTACCGATTTTTATGGGAAGGAAAGCGGGATAAAATATGAAACTCAGTTAAATAACTCGTTAAGAGTATAAAACTGTTGCAGTTGAAAGACGTTGCGTTATTTTAAAATCGCAATGTAAGTTCATGTTGAAATAACATGTGTAACCTGCTTTACATCGCTGTATTCAGTTCTGTTCACTTCGTATTTCATTAAACGGTTGTCTGTGTGTATATAAATATACATATGTGAATCGAACACACATAGGTATGGATTTGACATACATACATAAAACATACATGCATGCATAATACATACATATATATTTATAATATCTACATATGTAATATCTATAGGCAGGTTTTCGATGACAAATTTCGAGACATCTGCTGTCATTCGACCTCAAAATACTCCCAACTCCAAGCTAGACGGGTTTCTACTACCATTGTGGGCGGTAAGATGATACAACACACACACACACAAACACCCCCCTCCACACACACACACACATAATTCTATACGACACCAGAATCAACTAGAACCTTCAACCTTTAAAGATCTTTTTCTATTTCCAGAAAGTTTTGCATCAAATCTTAAGTGGTGACATCACCTTGATGTCATATCGCTGGGTTTCTCCCTCCCTCCCTCCCCCCTCCTTCTCTCGCTGTCTTTTGCTTGCTCTTACTGCACCTATCTTACTCGGTTCCCATTTCTCTATTCCTCTCTGTAGAATGTGTAAATAGATATCGATGTATAGAAACTTATATATACACTACGTATGTTATAATGAAGATACAACTGTATTTTGGTTCAGACTTTTTTCAATTAAAATGTCTTACATTTTCTTACCAATCATTACGAGGCAGTAAACACACCAACACCGGTTGTCAAGCGGTGGAGGAGGGATAGACACTGACATGGACACACACACACACAACTTCTTTCAGTTTTCGTCTACTTAATCCACTCACAAGGCTTTGGTCGGCCCAAAGCTATAGCAGAAGACACTTGTGCAACGTGGAACCGGACTCGGAACCACGTGGTTGAGAATCAAGCTTCGTACCGCACAGCCACGCCTGCGCCTATATAAATCATGTTGAGAGCATGAGTGTGTTTTGGGTTTATCTCCCCTTTGAGTTTCTTCTTTTTATCAATTTTTCGTACGAATTCCTTGCAGTTTGGAACAATAAAATCACAAATCCATCAGTAAAGCTTTTAAGCTTTCACCGTCAACTTTTCCACACAATATAATGCTTGTGTGGTGGGTTGTCTTTTTACTGGGCTCGTATTAATGATGAAAGCAATATTCATCGCACGAACACAATGCTAAAATAAAAGAGTTTGGATTTACATCTGGCAGAACTAGTGCATTCAATATGTTATGTAGAATATATAACTGAATGCATTTAAGAAGTTACACTTATGCCTCGAATTTCGTGCGTGTAAAACGCTTCTTTGACAAGTGCTGTACGCAAAACTCGAGGACATAGTCTGTTTTTAGAGTGAAATAGTAAAGTGAGTCGTTTGGTCTATGGAGACAGAAACTTCGCACCAAACTACTAACAACAGGAAATAATCATAGTTCAGTAGTATTTCTATCTATCTGTTGTCTGTGTGAGCCTGTCTGTGTGCGGGCACGCATGCGCAATCTATTAATAGAATGCAATGAAATTAGTTCATTATAATGAAGTTGAACACCAGAAACGATTTGCACTTCAAAAGAATCATTTAAAAATTTCTACATACTCTACAAATAAATATTGAGTTCTTAATGAGAATTACGAACAGACAAACTTTAAGACTATATACATACATACATACATACATACATACATGCATACATACATACATACATACATACACACATGTACAGTGTACATAAAGTCGTATTGCAGTTTTTTGTTTCTTTTATAGTCTTTTTTATATATATTTTTTATTTCTATCATCATTACCTAAATATAGACATGCGTGTCTGCATGCACAAAGACAAACATGCACGCACGCATACACACCCACACACACGTACACATTCACATATATACATTCACACATACATACATACATATATATATATATAAACACAAGTGCATATGTTTATATATATGTATATGCATATCCATGAATTTCTATCTATCTATCTATCTATCTGTCTATCTATATAATCTATATAAAGATATATATATATATATATATATATATATATATATATATATATATATATATATATATATATATATATATATATATATAAAGATATATATATATATATACATGTACAGACATATAACTATACACGTATATACATAAAACAACTACGCATGCGGATGTAGTTCTCCCCATACACAAATACATTTATAGTTTTCATGTGATCAGATCACGATCTCCCTTCTGCCACCAACAACAGACCTTTTGAAAGTAAACAAGTTAAGTCACAGATAAGATAGAGCTTTAGTGACAGCCATGAACGCTATACAATACAATGACAGCCATGAACAGAACATGTACAATGCAGTATGTGCTGCTAGGTTTTCTGAATTGAATCACAAAAGATTTCTTCTGTTTCGTTGTTCTTTGTTGAAATTTGTGTTTCAATATTTCCTAATTTAATGTCTTTCAGTTTTGATTGCTTTTGTTAATGCTCTATTTTAATAGATACCATGACACATACATACGTACGTACGTACACACACGCGTACACGCGTACACACATAGATATTATATATATATATATATATATATATATATATATATATATATATATATATATATATATGTATGTATGTATGTATGTATGTATATGTGCGTGTGTATATATATATATTCATATTTATATATATATATATATACACATATATTTGTATTTATGGTATGGTATGTATGTATATGTGCACACACAAACGTACACACACAGGGTGTGTGTGGTATTTGACGAAATATTTGATAATTAAATCAAATACATTTTAATAAAAGAATTTGTGTACATGTTTTTGATAAGCTTTCTCATAAGAATATTCTATGAATCCGCCTTCAGCATCGATGATTGCTTCAATGCAGAACCGGGGACCGGAATCATTGTCATGTCTGCATTAAGTGGTCCTTATCCGTTTCGGACATCAACTGGACAATGGCGACCTTCAATGAAGCTATGGTGTTGTGAGGATGTCGATCAGTTTCCCTTTCAACGAAGCTCCAAACATAGAAGTCCACAGGCGAGTTTGGAGGTCACGAGTTTGGTGTTGCATGATCGTAAAGGTTGTCTGACATTCATTCTATGTGACCCAAGAATAGAAACAACCTCGAATATTCGAAAAATGCAAAAGAAGTTGATGAAGAAGGAATAAGTCAACTAAGTCAGTCACCGATGCTGAGTATGACGATCCCGGACACCAAAATGATGAAATGTTAAGTAATACCACTTCTCTACAGATTTCGTTAATTTGCTGCTCTGTAGTATTAACTTATAAATCAGAACAAGCATATTTCTAACGGCTGTTTATTGATTTGATTCTCTTTTACAGTTTTTATAAACAACAGAAAAGACAATCAGAATTTTCAATAGTATCCATTAATAGAAATCGAAGTTTGACACGTCATTCTTCAAATAATTACCTTCCAGCAATGACTAGATCGATAGAAGGAGGCTAAATCTTTCCAATTATGCTGGATAATTAAAATAAATATTTTAGAATATAAACTGTAAATATTTATTTTGAATAAAATATCGTGACATGTTTGAATTTACAATATTAATTAGCAAAGTTTGAGAAAACGAAGCGAATTTGGTTTAGAATATATTCCTGAGCCTAATTTTCTGTTACATCACCATGGTAAACTCTCCCACCGACAGACAGACAGACAGACAGACAGACAGACCGACAGACAGACCGACAGACAGACCGACAGACAGACAGATATTTACATACATATATGCATACATACATATATACACACACGCATATGTATTGATGTTAGAGTTGTTAATGAATAACATTTACTGATGAAAGGATTTGGTGTGAAGTTAATTCTATATAAAGATTGTGATTTCAATTTTCACCTATCTTAATATTTATTCTGACTTAATCGTATGAATCCAAGTAATTTTAATAAAAACAAATGCAATTCCATAAACCCTAATAACTGCCCTTTAGCCTCCAAAGTGGCAATTAATATATTCTGTACTGGCAGCCAATAATAGAAAGTAATAACTTGTCCAGAGCAAACATTGGGCTCACCTCGAATCTTTTCAAATTTAGATACAATCAACACACTCACATGTTCCGTAACCAGAACAGAAATAATACCATTACACTAACCAAACATATATAGGTGATCTAATTTATTAGAGTGGAATTATAAATCCAGTCCTGGAAATTATTTCTTATAACTATGTCGGCTCTTTAATTTCACTCACAAATACCAATTTGAGCTAATCTCCTCCCAATACTTTAAACCCCCTGTACATGAAGATGTTGCAAACGTTCTTTATTGAGACATATAAAAATGAGACAGCCTCATTTAGTTAAGTCCATTCGAATTTCTCTGTATTTATATTCTACATTAATCTTAATACATTTTTCATGCAATAATCCTTACCTTCAAATTTCTATGCGCAAATACTTTATTCTTATAATCAGGCATTTAATAACTTTGAAGTCTTATCAGTTTTACAAAATTTATACGCATAACCATTTCAATATTTAACTTTGTTCTACAAATAACTTTCAGAACAAGATATACTTCTTTTTCTTTTTCCTTTTCTATTTCTTTCTCCGTTCGTGCTCTCCTGTGAACAAACACGATTATTAACTGTCTTAGCATACAAGAGTCACTTCACTTTCTCAATACTTCATTTAGTAGCCAACCAACACATCTAAAATTATGGAACTCATCGGTTTGTTTCTACTCAAAGATAAAGTTTGTAAATAACGAGGCTATGAAAACAGAGACTTTTGACGGTACTTAAACGAAAAGACAAGGAACAAGTAAGCTACCCGTAAACTACCCGGTTTAAAGTGTTACTTATTGCTCCACATTGCTCTATATCACAAAAAGGTTACAAGTTTGTGAAAATTCTTAGCATTTATATACGTGTAGGCAAGCACACAAAACACAGACACCACATAAACATGCATTCACATAGACATACACACACAGACACACATACGCACACACATATCCACATACACATACATATCTGCATGTAAACATCTTCCAATGTACGCGTGTAAAATGTTGCTATTACACAATCACATTGTCGAAAGCTGCTTATTGTCATATAATCGCCATAGATTATAAATATATTCATATGTTGTTCAGTTAGGTTTCTACGCAGGAAATTTAAAATATAAATTACAGAGTGGAATTACATATGCTTAAGAAGGAAGATTATATATTCAGACATATGGAATAATTGCATTAATTAAAAATGTATGTAAAATTTCAAGGAAAAAATATTGATACATTTATGTAGAGATACATACACATATGTGTATACATACACATATATGCAGATAGACGCGCACTCGTTCGTACGCATATAAATATATTCTATTAGAATAAGTAGAGGAGATATGAAAAAGTATTCAATACACAAGAGAGGAGCATGTTGTTTATAAAACTGTATTTCTTTCACGGCACGGGTTACGGTCCATTTCTACACACACACAGACACACACACATATATACATACACATATACGTATGTATATATATATATATATATATATATATATATATATATATATATATATATATATATATATATATAGAGAGAGAGAGAGAGAGAGAGAGAGAGAGAGAAACAGACAGACAGATGGGGAGATTGATACGCACAAAACATGTATATATACGTATACATATTTATTACTTCAATATATCAGATATATATATGAGTGATATGTGTGTGTGTGTGTGTGTGTGTGTGTGTGTGTGTGTGTGTGATACGTGTATTAGGTGAGCATCAGGTGTCCATTCTCAATCATTTGCCTGAATCCTGTTTCGTTCCGTAGCCGTTGGCTGCACTAAAAAACCGGAACACTAAATCCGCTTACCATCTTTTTCTTAGATTCATTTTTGAAATTCACTGAGGTGGAAATATATATCCTTGGACAAGATTTATTATTATCCATCATCATCATCATCATCATAGTCATCCATATCCTCACCATCATTGCCACTAATATTTTTGTTGTTGTTGTTGCTGTTGTGGCGATCAAATCCGGAAGCTTAATTTAGAAAATCACTGTTGATAATGTCCAAATAGATAAGATTTTGAGATCAGAGATATAACAACAACAACAACAACAACAACAACAACAGCGAAGTTTTAAGAATGGCGCGGCATTAGATTGACAGGGAGCAAGATACACGCACGCACACACACACACACAGAGACACACAAACGCACACACATATAAATACGTCAGGCTTCTTTCAGTTTCCGTCTACCAAATCCACTCACAAGGCTTTGATCGGCCCGAGGCTATAGTAGAAGACACTTGCCCAAGGTGCCACGCAGTGGGACTGAATCCGGAACCATGTGGTTGGTAAGCCAGCTTCTTATCACGCAGCCACACCTATGCCTATATAATATCTATCTATCTATCTATCTATCTATCTATCTATCTATCTATCTATCTATCTATCTATCTATCTATCTAGTTATGGCACACACACACACACAAACACACACACATACACAAACATCTATATAAATTTATATAACACGAAGATGGAAAAAACCTCTCTAATTGCTAACTACATTTGTTTTCCCGCCTGACAGCTCTAAAGCTGCAGAATTTTCCTTCATATATCATTACATAAAATTACTCTACAAAATAATTATATAAAGAAATATGATTCAGAAACAGCCGTGCGTTGGCGCTCAATCAGCTAGAATACTCTGAGGCACTGCCGGATTTCTTTGTGTTTTCTCTCTTTTATATGCTGTCTTTCTTTATCGTGCCGTTCGTGAATTCAAGGCCACACATATATTGTTGTAGTGAAACAATAATCATAATGAATAATAAAATAATTATAATTATAAAATTATAATTATAAATATATATAAATTTTTATGAAAAAATAAAATAAAAGCGACATCAACAATACTGATAATAATGTTTTCTTTATTGGCTACGAGGGCCGAACACAAAACAAGGGACAATGCAATAGAAGGGAAAAGTGGGGCTTAGCACAAAAATTCGTGTATGAAATAAAACAATAACAGCAGGAAAAATTTAGCTATAGAATTGCCCAAAAAAGGGGGAATTCCAACCAGGGGTCAACCAAGGAATCCCACACATCCTGGTCACCCGACAACCAAGGACCCATCAGGTTAGGTAAACACCTCACTTCTTCTCAACACTTCCGGTTTACAAACGCATGTTCAGAGTAGGTCCATTCACACGAGTCACCCTCGCCACATTCATTTACCTTTTCGACAAAAATACTGGGGTGGAGTTGGGGTTTGGGGGTGAGGGGTCACAGCACTTCCCTCTCCAACCTCACTTTCCTCTTCAAGTGAAACTTGGAAAAGTGGATCAGAGCTTGGCCGTAGAGGAAAGTATATGTCCTCAGTCCTTTCAAACTCGTCCACCACACTAATAATAATAATAAAGAAATCGAAGTGATAATAATGACTTCAATTATCGGCACACGATAAATAATTTCAAAGGTGGCAGTAAGGTCGATTGCATCGGTCCCAGGGCTCAACTGGTTCTTATTTTATTGACTCCCAAAGAGACAAAAGGCAAAGTCGGCCATGGCGGAATTTGAACTCAGAACGTAAAAACGGAAGAAATGCCGCTACGCATTTTGTCCGGCGTTCTCACAATTCTGTCAGAAGTGATAACAATTATACAGAATAAAAATTAAAAACTAAAGACGGCATTTACAAAGCGAATTTACGAAGTATGCTAATGGTGGCCAAAATGAAATTATAAACAAGCGTATCCTACGACTACAATGTGTCTGTGTTTTATTGCTAAACCGTCCTTTTTTGTCTCAAAAATAAAAACAAAAATAAAAAAAAAACACTGACCATAGTTACCACTAACCATTATGGCTTACAACTCTTTTGCTTCAAACGATTCCTTTAAACCCTACCAGCTATTATCGACACGACTGTCCGTTTGTCTGTTTCGAAATTGGATTTCATATATTCTTGTTCTGAGTGAAAACAATGGATATTCAATACGAATTTTATCTCACATAGACATTTATTAGCTTATGCACTCCCTGCTCCATAGAGACCATTCATTCTGTTTATTTATTCATACGCATATAGGTTCAATATATACATATACATGCGCACACTTACGTTCATACTTGTATGTACAAATATTTTACACACACACACACACACACAC
The DNA here is from genome assembly GCF_046866305.1 of Octopus bimaculoides. NCBI lineage: Eukaryota > Metazoa > Mollusca > Cephalopoda > Octopoda > Octopodidae > Octopus > Octopus bimaculoides. Next base: position 8,290,824 of record NC_142947.1, read on the forward strand.
ACACACACACACACACACACACACACACACACACTCACACACACACACACACATATATTGTATTGTTCATGGCCGATTTAATGTGTCTGTCCTCTAAGAGACGACGATATTGCGATTTAACCCCAGGGAGACATCTCCACCAGCTGGTTTATTCAGTGCGTTTATGTATATATATATATATATATATATATATATGTTCAAGGCGGTACTCCAGCATGGTCGCAGTCCAATGACTGAAGCATGTAAAAAATAAAAGATACTGCATTTGGCACATGGCATATGATTGGTCAATGCTATCGTCGGTTTTGTGCCAGCTATTGCACTTGGCAACCTTGACGATTCGTCAGACAGGCTTCTAGCCTGTCTGCCTGAAAACCCGACAATATTGCCTAAGTGCAATGGTTAGCGTGGAAACGACGATAACATATTGACCAGCGTACAGACTGATAGAGTAACTTTCTAAGAATTAGGACTTCCAAATTAAACGTGTCTTCATTTAGTTTAAATGCTATATCCTTTTCTATTTTTGTCCCTGTTTCTTTGTCGCTGAGGATGTGAATCTACTAATACAATATAATTCGTTTGGTCTTTTGATCTATTGTGATTAATACCTGTCTATCTGTCTGATAAAACTTAGGCTGCGTTGACCGAGTTGCGGGCAACTAAGGGTCGCATTATCGAGACCGAGAGAAAAAGAGAGAGAGAATGTGTATGTTTGAGTGTGTGTGAGTGTGCGTGTTTGTGTGAGAGAGAGAGGGGGAGGAGAGGGAAAGAGAGAGAGAGAGAGATAAAGAGAAAGAGGGAGGGAGAGAGATAGAGAGAGAAATCTGTCTTTTACGGAAAATGCGACATTGGAACAACATTTTCCAAGAATAATGATGAGGACTGATCTCCAAGACAAGATAAATCCTTCCTGTGGCCCTCAAGATGTGTGACATAATAAGCTAGCATGATATAATGTATGTATGATATAATGTATGATGTAAATGTTTTGCAATAATATGCTAGCAAATGCATGAAAAGATATTAAGATACCGAAATAAACTTGTTCGAGATGATCCTGATATGAAAACAGTCGATAAAGAATCAGTAAAAAGTGGAAAACGGAGTTATTGAGCAGAAGCTGTCACAGAAGGAAACAAGATAATAAAATGAAAACGCGAGTAATGATGCAAGAAACGAAAATAATGATGAAAAAAATAGTTGAAGAGAATGGAAACGAATTAAAGAATGTTTAGTTTGTAGAAGAGAATGGTAAAGACATCAAAAGCATAAAGGAAGAAGAAATTGTGTGTGAAGTTTCTAAACACAGTAGAAAGAAAACTAGCGATAAGAAAAAATAACAATCAAGAAAAAAATATATATGAAACTGATGAGAATGGAAAATATTGCAATCAAAGATCTCGACACAATTAAGCCTAATTTGTCTGAACTTAATCAACAGATCTCTGCTTCAGCCAAAGTAATTGAGTCAAAATGCTTGATGAGAGAGAGGGAGATAGAGTGAAAGACAGAGAGAGAATGAAAGACAGAGAGAGAGAGTGAAAGACAGAGAGAGAGAGAGAGTGAAAGACAGAGAGAGAGAGAGAGAGAGAGTGAAAGACAGAGAGAGAGAGAGAGTGAAAGACAGAGAGAGAGAGAGAGAGAGAGAGTGAAAGACAGAGAGAGAGAGAGAGTAAAGAAAGATCTGTCGGTATTAGAAACCTAAATGGAAAGAAATACTAGAACATGAATAAAATATAAACAAAACTGTTGAGAGGAGAAATATCGATCTTGAAGGAACTTAGCAAGAACAAGGATGCAAAAACAAGGCAAGGAAAGCAAAGTAAAACACGAGCTAAATAAGGCAGGAGACAAGGCAGCAATCAAAGAACAATTTAAGCAGGAAAAACAAGTCAAAGCCGAACGTGTGAGAAGGTACGATTTAATACTAATAAACACAAGGGTGGCGAGCTGGCGGAACCGTTAGGACACCGGACAAAATGCTTAAGCGGTATGTCTTCTGTCTTCGGGTTTTGAGTTCGAATGTAGCCGAGATCATCTTTTCATTTCATCCTCTGTGTGTCGATAAAATGAGTACCAGTTGAGCATAGGGGTGGATATAATCGTCTAGCTCCCTCCCGTCAAAAAATTCAGGTTTTGCGCCTATAGTAGAAAGAATTATTATTATAAATGGGCAGAAGGTATTAAGAGACTCAAACATTTTATTGGGGGTTTTACCTGATTGGTGTTTATTCGTTGTGACCCTTCTCCTATACAGACTACACTCTGGCTTCTCCCCTCCCCTCAAAATTGCTGGCAGCAAGATAAATACAGTTTACAAGCAAAATCAAAATATTTGAAAAATACGAAATATTTTTTGGGGAAAAAAACTAATTGTGGTTTTGAAGGAATCAACTGCTGAATAAGTTAAGCAATTCTGGAGTGGCCGAAAAAAATATAACAAAATTCTGTATGGCTGTGGTTGTGTGGCTAAGAAGCTTGCTTTGCAACCAGTGTAGTTTTGGGTTCAGTCCCACTGCGCTGTAAATGTTTTTTTAACTACAATTAAACTATGACCATTTAATACCAATGATCAACTTCTAATTGTTAACTGTTGCTCTATTTCTTTTCTTATCTGTACACACACACACACACACACACATATGTATATATATCACAGCAATAAACTCAAAAGAGGGCAGTTGTATCGAACTCCCTCTTTCACTAAAACCCAATCGCATTAGAATGGCCACTGAAAAGGTGGTGAAACTGGCGGTGCACCACCATAGCCACAGTCTTTGAGCTGAAACATATAATATATATATACATATATATGTTTCTATATCATTTGTGTATCAAACGTGTATTATATTCCCCTTTGGATGTGTAGTGTTTTGTGATACAAGTTAGAAAGTCCAATAAGAGTCGCTCTTCCTATTCAGGGTTTTTCAATGAGATTAATCACTGTAGGCCATTCGTTAATGACTCGGCAAACGGTTGTAAAATAGCCAAAGAAGGAAAGCAGATGATAATTAGGTACCTGGGGAATGATTAAAGATCGAGTGGACACACAAACACACACACACACACACGTGTGTACGTATTTGCAGCAAGCACATATCTTATTATTATTATTATTATTATTATTATTATTATTATTATTATTATTATTATTATTATTGTTCAGTAGTTTTATTTTTATAACGTGCTTTCACTTCACTACCGAGCGCAGCTCTGTGCGCCTTGGGTATGTGCTGTGGTTTGCTGTGGTGCTCTTATGTTTACTGTATTGAAAGTGTTTTGCGTAGGATGTGTGCAGTACCCAGTAGTGCATATTATTATTATTATTATTGTTTAATGCAGCGAGCTGGTAGAATCGTTAACATGCCGGACGAAATGCTTAGCTGTATTTCGCCCGTCTTTATGTTCTGAGTTCAAATTCCACCGAGGTCGACTTTGCTTTTCATCCTTTCGGGGGTCGATAAATTAAGTACCAGTGAAACACTGGGGTCGATGCAATCGAGTGGTCCCCTCCCCACCAAATTTCAGGCGTTGTGCCTATAGTGGAAAGGATTATTATTATTATTATTATTATTATTATTGTTATTCACTGTGTTAATATTGGTAATTAAAATGACGGGCTGATAGAAATAGCAGAGTGCCGAGCAAAATAAAGCTTTATCTTTTGTGAGTTTGAGCTCTGTGAGGGAGGGTCGATCCCGTCTTTCATACTTTCATATTCGATCAATTGAACATTAAGATCAATATCATTGACTGTTCATACACCCCACCCCCACCCCCACCCCACACCACCCCCACTGCAAACTTGGTGTCTTTCTCAGAAATCGATAATGGGATTATATTAATCTCATGTAACATTTGCTAATGGAACTAATATGTGTTTCGGTAAATATAGTCGATGCTGTAGAATTGCTACAGACAAGAATATATAGCAATACAGTCAGTAATGTATGTATAAATCTAGTTGACATAATGAGATTGAGTGAGTGTATATATATATATATATATATATATATATATATATATATATATGTGTGTGTGTGTGTGTGTGTGTGTGTGTGTGTGTGTGTGTGTGTGTGTGTGTATATGTATGTATATATATATATATATATATATATATATATATATATATATATATATATATATATATATATATATATTTATAAAAGAAATACCTCGAGTATATACATATGTATATATATTTATTCGACGGATTTCTTTCAGTTTCGGTCAACCAAATCCACTCACAAAGCTTTGGTCGACCTGGGTATAGTAGAAGATAGAAGATACTTTGTGGAACTGAACCCGGGACCACATGGTTGGGAAGCAAACTTCTCATCATACAGCCAAGCCTGTGTCTATATAATTGAAGATTTGTATAAATGTGTGTACATTTGTTGGTCTTTGTCTATATATCTATGTATTCATGTATATACCTTTGTATGTATTAAACTGTGTAGATTCAGTAAGCGCAAACACACACACACACACTCTCTCTCTCTCTCTCTCTCTCTCTCTCTCTCTCTCTCGCGCGCACACACACACACACACACATGCACGGTTACACACGCACAGAAGTACGCACACATACACACAGACTCATGTGTATATATATGTGTGTATGTGTGTTGTGTGTGTGTGAAAACGTTACTTATATCTGCAAAAGTTTAAGAACTCAGTCCCTTGTCATCATTGTATTTAGTACTCGCTAATCGCCCCCACACACTCAGTAACCCCTGGCAACAGGACAAGCTATTCTTCTGCTTCATTGAAGTACTACTAACACTCCATGAAATGTCATTAACACTCCATGAAGTAGTTTATAACATTGCAGTGTCATTAACACTCCATGTAGTATTGTACTCACTGTAGGGTCGTTAACATCTCAGTAAAACATCATTTATTTCTGGAGTGTGCTTACACTGCCTTTTATGTTGAAGTGGGGTTCTAATGTAATGTTATTTACGAGGGAGTGTGATTGAAATGTCGTCCATGCTGGAGTGTGGTTGTAGTGTTGTTCTTTTTGGAGTGTAGTTACAATGCAGTATTGTTCATGCTGGAGTTTAGTTGTACTATATTATCGTTGTTCACTCTGGTGTTCATTGTAGTGTGGTGTCGTTCACTCTGGAGTGTGGTCGTAGTGTTGCCGTTTATGCTATAGTGTGATTGTTGTGTAGGGTCGTTCACTCTGGAGTGTGGTCGTAGTATAGTGTCATTCCCACAGGACTGCACTTGCAGTATAGAATTGTTCACGCTGTAGTGTTGTTCATGCTGATGTGTGGTAGTAATTCACACCGGAGTGTGGTTGTAGTGTTGCTAATATTAAGCTATAGACTGTGAAAATAATGTACATTGTCTTGAATTGCTTACACTCATGAGTCAAGCTCACACATTAGCCAACATGTCTACACATATTAGTCAAGATTAGTCAACATGCCAACACATATTATTCAACATTCATCTACGTTCTCACACACATTTCAACATTAGTCAAAATGCCAACACATTAGTCAACATTAATCTGCATTCTCACGCACATTTCAACATTAGTCAGCATGCCCACATATTAGTCAGCATTAGTCAACATGTCTAGATATATTAGTTAACATTAGTCAACATTAGTCAACATGCCAACGCATCAGTCAACATTAATCTGCATTCTCACGTACTTTTCAGCATGAGTCAATATGAATCTGCATTCTTACACATTTCAACATTAGTCAACATGCCCCCACATATTATTCAGCATTAGTCAACTTGTCTACATATATTAGTCAACATTAGTCAACATGCCAACACATTAGTCAGTATGAAACATGCTTAGCAACATTCTTTCCAGCTTTTCCTGTCCTGAGGTCAAATACCACCGAGGTCAACTTAAACCTTCGACCTTCCGAGGGTGATAAAAAAAAAAAAAATAAACAAGTTAATACTGAAGTGGATGGCACCGGCTAATCCTTTCCCTTTGAAATTGCTGGCCTAGTACCAAAATCTCAAAACACACACACACACACACACACACACACACACACACACACACGCACAGCACGCACAAATACATACATACATACATACATACATACATATATACATACATTTATATACAGAGAGAGAAAAGGGCGGAGAGATAGAGGAGAGGAAGAGGGTGGGAGAAAGAGAGAAAGAGAGAAAGAATGAGAGAGGAAAGACGGTTAAAAATATCCTACACAGGTCAAGAGAATTAGAAACAGAATAATAAAAAGCAATGAAATTCCAATGCTATTAAGTCTTCTGTATTGTAATTAACGAAATTATTCCAAAATACATATCTAACTTTATATATATATATATACACACACACACATATAGTTTCCATTTCACTTGTCGATAATCACTGTACTTTGCAAATATAATGAGTAGTTGTTAATCCCACTTTAAAATAGTGAAAGTACATTTGTCCGTAATCTTCGTGAGTATTTAAAGCAGACAGCGTTTGTTCCCTCCTTTTTGCTTCTTTCTTTCTAACCATAGGCAGAAAGCGTGAAAGTTCAGAGGTAGTGGGTAAATCGATTACATCGTCTCAGTTCATATTTTATCGAACCCCGAAAGAATAAAAAACGCAAAGTCGATCTCGGCTGAATTTGAACTCAGAATGTAAAACCGGAAGAAATATCGCTATGAATTTCGCACGACGCGCTAACGATTCTACCAGCTTACCGCTTTACAGCAGTCAATTTATAATGGGTTCATGTTTTGGTACAAGGCCAGTAATTTTAGGGTAAGGGATAATCGATTATATCGACCCCATTACTCAACTGGTACTTTACTTTGTCGATCCTGAAATTCGTAGTAAGAGTTATTTGGATCGTATTTTGCACACTGACCAATCCTTAGATTGATGCCCCTCGTCATACTTATACGGGAGCGGAGAAAAAGATAAAGGTTTCCCGGGTTTCCATGGCGTATAAATTCCCTACCTGGACGGGACGCTGGTCTCTCATAGGATTACTCATTTTTGCCAGCTGAGTGGGCTGGAGCAACGTGAAATGAAGTGTTTTGCTCAAGAACACAACGCGTCGCCCGGTCCAGGAATCGAAACCACAGTCTTACGATCATGAGCGGAGTGTGGGACCCATGACTGAGTTTGATCTCTGGTTACGTGTCGCGCTTCACATATAGATATATAGCTATTTACAACTATCTATCTATCTATCTATCTATCTATCTATCTATCTAGTCATTTGTCTGTCTGTCTGTCTGTCAGCTGTGTGTGTGTGTGTGTGTGTGTATCTGTGCGCGCGTGCACATCTTTGATTCTCACTGCTTGACAACCGAAGTAAATTTGCTTACGTCATCGTAACGATGTGGTTCGGCAATAAGAGATCGATAAATAAATTCCAGAAAGGCGATTTCTTTGACTGAATCCTTCAAAAAGGAGCTACAGCATGGTTGAGCATGGTTGCAGTCTTTTGATTCAAAGAAGTAATATATGTAGTAATGGTGGTGGTGGTGGTGGTGGTGGTGGTAGAGGTAGAAAGAGAAATATAAATAAATCAATTATGTAATTATGATTGTATCTGTATAACTATATATGTGTATAGCCATGTGTAGATATATATGTAATCTCAGAGCCATGTGTATGTATATTGGTAGTCGTATTAATAAAAGAAAATGCCGTTGGAGAAGGAAGCCAAATAGAGATATGTACATACGCACACACACACACACACACACACATATATATGCGTATGCACAACATGGCGGAAGTCATGACTAGCAATGAAGTTAAGAGAGTTTTACGTATGTAATTGGTCAGAGCGAAACTCTGTTGGCCTTTGTTGGTAAATCAATGTTTGATCAAAGAGAACACGGAACCGACTGCCGAGATCTGGCATCGATTTAAGAAACATATTCTTTGATTGCCAATGCTCCTCAGTGCAACTGTATATCGAAGATATCTGCATCATCATCATCATCATCATCATCATCATCATTATTATTATTATTATTATTATTATTATTATTATTATTATTATTATTATCATCATCATCATCATCATCATCATTACTGTTTGCTTCGAATCTGTTTCGTATATAAGGAAGAACTAAAGCTACTTGAAAGGAATGACGTAAGGAAGATGAAAGGAAATGATAATAAGAAAGGATAATATCTTTATTATTATTTCTTTTAATGTGAGGCATGAAATTTTTGAGTGCTGACAAAATGGTGAAATTGTAAGATTTATGTATTTTTGAAATGTATAAATTTACAACAAAAGTGATAGGTTCCAGCTGTGAATCGAAACTACATCGAACAATTCATTTGGAGATGATTATAACCATTATTGTTAAGGCAGCGAAAGGCGGTGAGCTGGCAGAATCTTTAGCACGTTGGACGATATGTTAAGCGGTATTTCGCCCGTCGCTGCGTGCGTTCTGAGTTCAAATTCCACCGAAGTCGACTTTGCCTTTCATCCTTTCGGGGTCGATAAATTAAGCACCAGTGAAACACTTTAATCGTCTACCCACTCCGCCAAATTTCAAGCCTTGTGCTTCTAGTAGAAAGGATTATTAAGGCGGCGAGCTGGCGGAATCGTTGGCACGCCGGGTGAAATGCTTAGCGACATTTCGTCCGTCTTCACGATCTGAGCTCATTTTCCGCCGAGATCGACTTTGCCTTTCATCTTTACGGAGTCGATCAATTAAGTACCAGTCAAGTACTGGGGTCGATGTAATCAACTCACCTCCTTCCCCCAAAATTTCAGGTTTTTGTGCCTACAGTAGAAAGAATTATTAAGGAAGCGAGCTGGCTGAATCGATAGCACGCTTGACAAAATGCTTGGTGGCATTTTGTCCACCTTCACGTTCTGGCGTCAAGTGTTGCGAAGCCGACTTCGCCTTTCAGCCTTTCAGAGTCGATGAAATAAGTACCAGTAAAATACTGGGGTCAGTATAATCGACTAACATCCTAACCCCAAATTTCAGGCCTTGTGCATATATAACAGAAAGGACTTTTATTCAGACAGCGAGCTGGCAGAATCGTTAGAGCGGCGTACAAAATGATTAACGACATTTATTCCGGCTCTTTATATTCCGAGTTCAAATCCCGTCGTGAGCCGAGGTCAGTTTTTCCTTTCATCCTTTCGGGAAGGATAAAAGAAACACCAGTGGAACACTGGGATCAATGTAATCAAAATTATTTGAAGTTATTATTATTATTTTCATGATTAAGTGCGAGGAGGGGCAGTAGGATAACCCTTGTTGGGGCCCTGAAACTCAGAATAGAAACCTGCTCTCATCGTTTACAACAGGGTGGCTTCCACTTAATGGTATAGAGCAGCTGACAGTGTACAAAGCCATCTACTACTACTACTACTACTATTACTACTACTGTCTTCCACGATAGTTAACATTCAAGTACCAAGTCATATAATTTCAGAAAGCGACCCTGTGAAACCTCTGACAGCAAGTTGCTGTCCGCCCTCACAGAATCAACCAGAGTTGATAAGACTGAGAGGTTTGAGAACTGAATAATAATAATAATAATAATAATAATAATAATCCTTTCTTCTATAAGAATTTGAACTTAATATAAGAATAAACAACATGTGTATTGGTTTGCCATCAGTCTCTTTTGAGAAAACAGTTGATTAATTTCGATCGGCTTTGAAACGTTTGGACAAACGTTAGACGCCAAGTATAAGTAAACGTAATACAATTAGGAGATACAATAACATATGTAATTCATGTAACTATATGTGTGCGCATCTATGCTTATATATATATATATATATATATATATATATATATATATATATTATATATATATACACACACACATATACATATATATATATATATATATATATATATATATATATATATATATATATATACATACATCATACATACATACACACACACACACATATCTATATCTATATGTAACACGTTACAAGCCCGCATATAACTACACTCACACAGAGACGGAGTAAGAGATAGATAAATAGTTAGATAACTAGACAGACAGATAGATAGATAGATGTATTAATTATGCACGCATATATATATATATATATATATATATATATATATATATATATATATATATATTTGTGTGTTTAAATCTGTTACAATGTAACGTAAATAATGTTTTTCTTTTTAAGTACAAACAAAAAGGCAAAAAAATGACAATGCTAATATTTCCTCTGATGTCAACTCGTTAATAGATTTTATCTACAAAATGTCTGTCATTCGTTTTTCATATAATAAAATGATCTATATTATATTCTTATATAAGTAAACGCAATACAATTCTAATGTCGAGCAAGCTATGTGAGAGTGTGTGTGTATGTATATGTGTAAGCATACATGTATGTGTATACAGATGTGTGTATAATCTGTTTTGGGGTTGACTTTACTCGATGAAAAAATTAGTTGAGATCAAATAAATGACAACATATCGTGGAGAGCGAATTCACTTAAACATTTTTCAATATAATTTCTTTGTAGAATTCCCGTATTTGTTCGGTTGTTGTATGAAATCTCAAACTGACTAACTACTCTCTGGCATTTAGTTGCGACAGAACGAAGATATTGGTTCACTTTCTAGTTTTAACTATGCTCTCTCTATATTTCCTGCCTGTTTGCTCATATTACCATTTAATATATTAGCAAAAGAATCCAGCTTATTATTAGAAAATAAATATTCCAATCTATGGAACACAACAGATGGAAACGTTTTTCTTTTTTTCCTGAGAGATATCTCTGAGAATTGGCAATGTCTAAAAACGAAAATATCGACAAGAAAAATTATATTAAAAAATCTAATATTCTTTTTATTTTTCTCTCTAATCAAAAAGAAAACTTATCAATGAATGGCGCAGTAAGAGGTCTTCGATTTGAACTCGTTGGAGTACTATACGCGTACACGCACGCACACTCACACGCACATTTGAGAAAGAGACCAACAGTTACAGGTATCTTGAAATGAACAGCATTGGGAATGACTCAATCCAGTTGAATTTTATGGCATTTATTTCTCTCTCTCTCTGTATATATATATATATATATATATATATATATATATATATATATATATATATATACCTGTAATCGTTGGTCTCTTTCTCAAATGTGTGCGTGCGTGTCGTACTCCAACGAGTTCAAATCGAAGACCTCTTAATTTGACGGAGATTGTCGTCAGCAGACCGTCTAGCTTAATGGTGGAATACTCAGCCGTTATTTGAGGAGTGCGGGTTCGAGTCCCGTGGCTGTCAGCTGACAACTTTTCCCGTCTAATAAAACTAAGATAACCAATTACTTTCTTGTTTGTAAAACACGATGTGTGTGTGTGCGTGTATTGTCAAGCAATAGACTACAGTTGCGACATGTAGCAGGAGGGGATACTATCGTCGGTGTTCGCGTTGAATATTACTTATTGTGTAACATTCAACCCAAACTGAAGATAATATTGTGGCCTGTTGTATACTGTCAACTGTAGTACATTGTTGAACTTTATATAAAAAATATACCGACGTTATTACTTTCCCTGACTAATATATGCGTGTTTTGTGTCTGACTGTACAGTCGTGATCTTAATCATGTTCACCAAGAAAGTTTAGGCACTGTTCGCGATTGACAATGAACTTGAAAATTAAGCGAGGAGACTCTAGGTTATTTAGGGGTATTTTTGGTTTAAGCAATCCCAACACATTTCTGGTATTTTTAAAATGATGAAAATGAAATGCATCATTGACTAAACCGTGCTTTGATCTCAGAAGCTGATTCACTGAAGACGATTCCAAATATGCAACTAAAGCGGTTTTCCGACCTCAGTATGTCATATCTGTTCACATAAAAGTACATGCATACATACATCATACACACACACATATATATATGCATATATACGTTCATGTATTCATATATATATACGTACATACAAACCAAAACTAAGATTTATGAAATATCTAAATATTGAAGTTTTTTTGTTTTGTTTTTTTTTGGTCTGGAATTGAAAGAAATTTAAATCTCGAAATTAATAATACATTTTTCCTTTAATTTTGATATCTAAAAGATGCTTTCAAAAATGAAGTTAGCGGAACATAGGCAGAATTATGAGGAGGTGAAGATGTGGCAAGGGAGGGAACACATAGTGAAGGAGATGGACTATTGTCAGTCTGTAGCTAAAGCCAGAAGACAAAGAAGAAAATAGAAGCAGTAGCAGCATGTGGAAACAGCCAACCCAATCAAATAATTTGATGGATCAGCAGTAAAATTCGTTTTCTTATTTTAGCAGCCATTTGCATGAAGACAGATACAATTCATCTAATCAGATCTGTTTGATATTTAGCGTTTCATTCGACGCTAATTTGAGGCATTGAATCAACAAATATTTTAATAGACTCGAAAATCACACAGTGCCAAACGATGTTTTAAATTATCTTAAAAATATCTTCAAACGAGACCTGAAATACCAGCGCCATCCAATCAGATGAATTCAAAGTAAGTTTGATTTTTGTCTTTATTCAACAGAAGAAACAGTTCGCAGTCGATCTGTTGACCCCCACCTCCCAATTGGTGAGAAATTTCGATATGTTGCTGTTCTTGTATAAACTTTTTTCCGTTGGCGGTCTGTCTGTCCACTTCGTTACATTCTCTCTTCCCCTCGTCTCCTATGTGTAAGAAGTAATATGGGGTAATGGTTAATTGGGGAAGGTGTTTTTGCTGAGAGGGAAGACGGCCAAATATTCAGTTTAGCCAAAGAACCGTTCCCTGAATGACCGCTTTGTTTAGATATTGTGGAGGGCTGTTGAGCCTTCGTCCTAAACCAAGATCGTAAAATTTGGAAAACTTGATTCAATTCCACTGCAAGGCATTTGGGGAAAGTAACTTCTACTGGGGTCAATGTAATCAACTAGCCCCTAATTTCGGGCCTTAAGCTTATCGTAGAAATGTTTGTTATACGTCTTTGTTCGAATTTTGCTCGGCGTAAAAACTATAGTTGGTATACGGTGGTTCGAATCTGCGCAGCAGGCGGTGAATCAAAATAAAATAGCAACATCCGCAGAGTTACCCTGATTGAAAATAGATACCATTTGTGGGGATAGATCCCGAGGGGTCCGAGTCAATAAGCTAGAAATTTATTCGCAGAAATTCGCATTTATTCATATAGAGCAATGAATTTGAAAATTTAATACGCAGTTTTGTTTTACACGTTCAGTATCAAAGGATCCTTTCTAAAAGAAAAATAAGCAGTATCGTTTCTTCGTAGCACTCCCCCCCCCACCGACATGTATATTAAATAATCTTGGTGTTCAGTAGGGGATCATCTACAGTCACTTGTCTGCTAGATATAGCAGTGATGCCTTCCTCACATCCTAACTTAACACCTTAAATAAAGCATGTTTTGGACGGCTTAATTCATGATAGAAAAACGTCGAGCTTGTCACAAGTGGAACGCTTTTTGTCATAGGTTTGTTCTATCTGGGCTGATCTAGGCTATACAGCAACAGCAAGTAAACAGTGTATTTCTGCCAACGAGAGAAAACCTCTGCGCAGTCCCCTAACCTGCTGAAACAACAGCCCTCAATCGTATCACTATCTAATATTATAAAAGGACATACAAGAGATAATACAGTTTTATATATCTCACAACTACACAAGAACACTTTTATTTACTGCATTATCTAACTAATCTAGGTACAAGACTGGCTGGTTTAGAAGCTCGCTTTTGCAACAACGTGGTTTTGAGTTCAGTTCCATAGTGCGTCACTTTGGACAAGCGTCTTCTACAACGCCTTGTGAATGAATTTGGTAGACTGAAACTGTGTGGAAGACTGCCGAGAGAGAGAGAGAGAGAGAGTATTATACAGGGTGGTGCGCAAAAGAAGTTAGCCCGGGTTGCATAAAACGTAAATACAGAAATAAATTTACACACACAAATCGCCTAACCTTTCGTTTGCAACTGTCATTGTGTTATTTCGACCGAAAAGTAACACGGGTTCCATAGCATAGTGTAAATACAGACAAAAAAAAAAAAAAAAAAAAAAAAAAAAAAATGAGTCGCAGCTCAGCAGTTACAAGCAATCGAAATAACACAACGACACTTGCAAACAACGAAAAGCTGGGTGCTTTTTCGAATCCGGGCTACTTTTCCGTGCGCCACAGAAATATCCGATAAACGGATTTTATGGAAATATGGAAACACCATATACACTTTCACTCGTAGGAACAAGATTGCTCAAGATGTGTATGCTTATATGTATTATGTGTGCATACAGGTGGAAAAGTCTTCCATTTTGCATGTTGATTTTTTTCCCATATTTTCGTTTTCTTTCTAATAGCGAACGTTTGAAATCCATCTTTAATGTTTCTAAACCTTTCCAGATTTATCTTCGGCGGGGTAGTGAAGTGATGTTGTGTATTGCTGCCTCTTTATAATAGGATTGTTGGTCCCTCAAGTTCGAGAAAGACGAACCTTCACAGATGATTTGTTTATAGCGATCGAACGTTTGAGCTGTACATGAGTTCACTCCTTCCATTAAATCGATATTGTCTGTACAGGTGCACGGTGTGTCACATGTCAGGTATCGAAGTGATCGCAGAGAATTGCAAGATGAAGTGTTTTGCTCAAGAACTCGATGCACCACCCGGTCCGAGAATTGAAACCACGATCTCGCGATTTTATGCACAACACTCGAACTACTAAACCATGATCTTATAATAGGCACAACCAATATACGCAATCAATATTAATACCACAAAAACGTGGTGAGCTGGCAGAGACGTTAGCACGCCGGGTGAAATGTTTAGCGGTATTTTGTCTGTCTTTACGTTCTGTGTTCAGATTCCGCTGAGGTCAACTTTGCCTTTCATCCTTTCAGGATCGATGAAATAAATACCAGTTAAGCACTGAGGTCGATGTAATCGACTTACCCGCTCGTCCAAAATTGTGCCTAAAATTTGAAATTATCATTACTATTTTTCTATAAGGCAGAATCGTTAGCACGCCGGGGAAAACGGTTACCGACGTTTCGTCTTTCTTCACGTTCAAATACTGCAAAGGTCCACTTTGCCTTTCATCCTTTTGGGTTCGATAAAATAAGTACCAGCTGAGAATCGGGGTCGATATAATCGATTTTCCCCGTTCCCCGAAATTGCTGGCTATGTGCCAAAATTTGAAACCCATAACCATACCACAGCATAATGACTTGTAGGGACACCGTATTTCGTTATGCAACCATAATATGCTACAGAGTATATTAAACGCTTTTACAAGTCAATACTGTGTTCGCGGTGCTATTAAATAACTTGTTAAGGTTATCTCTACAGGTTTTCCATAGAAATTAGAGCCAGCACTGATTTGTTACGTTTCGTATCCGAATACGCCTAATGTAAACAACAGTGAGATCGAAGAGGGGAAAATGGGTAACGAGCGTATATGCCATATTTCAGGAGTTTTTGCTCCTTCATCAGCGACTCATCCAGTACGTTAATCCTTCACGAACTTATTGTTTGTAATTATGCAATACACATAAAATACGTTGATGATAAACAACTGACTGATGACGCATAAAGCCTTCAAATGTAATTCCGGCGTTAATGCCTACATTAATGGCTCCTGGCTGTTGTAAAGAAAAAAAGCAACATTCCCCAACATCACTTTATTCAGAAGATGAGACCATGAAGTCCTAGAAATATTGAGGATGGATATCAGAAATTTATCGCAAAGATCATAGGAATGTGAGAAGCACTTTGGTGGTGGTGGTGATAATAAACTAGAACACAGTTGGGTTTTCAATACAACAAACAACCACCTATTCACACACACGCACACACACATAAAAAACACCGAACACACATATGCACACATGTAACAAACAAACACACACACACACACACAAAAGACACATACACACATGTAATAAACATATGCATACACACATAAGACACACACATACACACGTAATAAACACATGCACATAAAAACACACACACACAAGACACATGCACATACACACATCCATGTAACAAACACACGCACACATCTAAGAGGTACACACGTAACAGCCATAATCTGCACGTAGCTCATAATGCGCATAACGTTATGCACACATACACACACAACACATAATATACTCCTAACACACAATACACACACACACACACACACACAAACGCATAAAACACGGAAACATAACAGACGTGTATATACGCAAAACAGACCAAATATTATTGAAGATCGTCGTCCTTTATTTTGTTTTTCTTCTTTGAAAAAAGCTGTCTTTATTTTTTAATTAAAGCTTTTCTTCTCCTTTCTTTCCATAGCGAATCATTTTTCCGAATCAACTTAACGGTTGACCATAAAAACATTTCATTTGTTTTGTCTTGTTTTTGTTGTTTTCTGACGTGAAAAAAAAAAAAAAAAAAATAAAAATCGATATTTCTAACACGCTCGAGATTAAGAGTGAAGTTGTTCACTTTCCATGAAAAATGTCCGTGTAAACAAATATGGCGGACGGCGAGGAAACGGAAAAGAGAGAGAAGGGGCAAGGGGAGAGGGGAGAGGGGGGTAGTCGGTTCAAAACCATTCACCGACTACACCTGATGATTTTATGGAATAAGACATTTTTGGTAGTCATTTGCGCTAAATTGTTTTATGTGTGTGCGTATGTATACGTGTGTATGTATGTACATTGTATATTTGGGGCCTTTTTATAAATATATGTATTATATGCATACTATATACATGTTACACATATATCTGTGTATGTGTGTGTAAATGTGTATGTGTAAATATATGTATGTAAATATGTGTATATATCTGTATGTGTGTGTAAATATGTGTATATGTGTATGTGTGTGTAAATATGTATGTGTGTGTGTAAATATGTGTGTGTGTGTGTGCAAATATGTGTGTAAATATGTGTGTATTTGTGTATGTGTGTGCAAATATATATATCTGTATATATATGTGTGTGTGTGTGTGTGTGTCATATATGTGTGTATGTATATATTTCATGGACTCCCCCGTTGTTTGACGACGTATGAGAGTTGGGCAATTTCTTGCCGAACAAGCCCACAAATGATTTGTTTATATCGATCAAATGTTTATGTTCACACAAGCTCACTCCCTCCATCAGATCGACATTACCTGTACAGGTGTACCATGTGCCACATGTCAGATGACGAAATGACTGTAGAGCGACGTGAAATGAAGTGCTTTGCTCAAGAACACACTGCAACGTCCGGTCTGGGAATCGAACCCACGATCTCGTAATCGCGAGCGCAACAGCCTAACCACTAACGCATGCGCCTTCACACACACACACGCGCGCGCGCATATGAATACGTAAATGTTGAACGAAAATGAGTGCTTAACACCGCATTGGTGGATAGATTTTGTTTTTTAGTATTAAGGCTACCATTGGTTTCATGTTAAAAATATCTTTATCTTAATTTTTCAAGCTGATCACATGGAGGAATGGTGTTCGCCTCCATTTTTGGATGAAAACACACACAAACACACACACACACACACACATACGTTGCTTTTGTTTAGTTCGAGTTCTGACCCAATGCAGTAGATCTGTACAGTAGACCAAATTATCAAAAATGTTCTAGTCATTCAGGTATATCTAGGACTACATAATCTAAAGTGTCTCTTTTTAAGACAATAAAGTGTGATTCGGGGTGAGATTTGGCTTTTACTTCTAGCAAGTCAACTGACTATGTAGAGACCTCCTTGTTTGTGCACCGGAGATTCTTGTTCCTTTGATGTGATCAATTAATTGGCGTTCTGACCCCAAGCTTCTTTGGAAAATTAATTGGCATCCTAATGTTTGTTTCTGTAGTCATATATAAGTTGTGAAGAATCTACCCGAATTGATCTGAGAGCTTTAATCTCTTTCATGAATCCTGTTTTAGAAAGGGGGAAATTATTATTGCAAGTCATCCAATCAGGACGTTTGCAGGATATTATTTTGGATAATTAAGACGTTGGAGAGACAGAAATGGTAAAGAAAAATGAGGGGAAAAAAATGATTAATATCATTAGAACTGTAGAGTTGCAGAAACAGTAAAATTGCGGGTTAAACAGTACGAGGTATTTAATTATGTAACGTTTATGTTCGTAGTTCAAATCTCACAGATGCCTATCACGGATATGTTCTGGGGTCGATAAAGTAAGTGGTTTTAATGTGATGAAGTGATCGGTGGCATCTCTCATTTCAAAGCTGTGGCTTTATACCAAAATTAGAGCTTGCTTCCTAACCATGTGGTCTTGGGTTCAGTCCCGCTGCATAGCACATTGGGCGTATGTCTTATGCCCCCCCCCCCCGAGCAAGTGTCTTCTACTATAGCCTCGGGCTGACCAAAGCCTTGTGAGTGGATTTGGTAGACGGAAATTGAAAGAAGCCCGTCATATATATATATATATATATATATATGTGTGTGTGTATATATATGGGACCACTTCAGCAAAGTACCATCAACTACAAGATTATAAAAATTTCCGAAAAACCAATGGAAATTGTTGAGAACATTCATTGAATCTACAATTTAAAATGACATTGGAAATTACAACACACACACACACACACACACACACACACACACACATGTATTGACCTTTCGCTTACGCCTGCACTTAGATGCGCGCACACATGCATACGCGCGCGCACATACATACGCAGGCGCACACATACATACATAAGCGCACACACGCATGCATGCAGACACGTGCACACACACACATATATATATATATATATATATATATATACCCCCTACACACAGACATACGCACATGAATGCGCGCACGCACACACGAAAGCGCACGTATACACACGCACGCACGCACCATGCATGCACGCTTACACACACGCACGCTTACACACACACACATACATACACGCACACACACACACACACACCCCGCCTGCGTACACATGCGTGACAAAACATACATATATGCATACATATCCGTTGTTAGAAAAAGCTTATGTAAGTAACATTCGACAA
The DNA here is from genome assembly GCF_046866305.1 of Octopus bimaculoides. Lineage (NCBI taxonomy): Eukaryota > Metazoa > Mollusca > Cephalopoda > Octopoda > Octopodidae > Octopus > Octopus bimaculoides. The sequence continues at coordinate 8,309,832 of NC_142947.1, forward strand.
GCTGTGACCAGTTAACTCCCTGGCCACAAATCTACAAAACTATGAAAAACTTTTCTAACGTTCAACTTGCATCACTTATCGTCCTTCTTACACAAATTCGAGCGATGGGGTTTCGTTTCATTGTTAAAAACCAGCCTCTTTCTGGGTAGAATTTCAAGAATTGACAAAGATATCCTTAAATCCATGCGTAACATACATTACATACAAGCATACAACATGCATACATATATGTATTACATACCTACATATATTCATTACAATACATACATTTATAGATTACATACATGCATACATTATTCATACGAGTATGCATACATCCATACGTGTATACATAGATTACTTAAGTTACTTGTATGCATACATTCATGCATACATTCCTGCATACACGCATCCACACGTACATTCATGCATACATACACGCGTGCATACATTACATACGTACGTGCATATATACATACATTTATTCTTACATACATTAAATGCATACATTACAATACGTGCATGCATACATTCATACACGCATACATACGTACGTACACACATTCATGCCTACATGCAAGCATACCTAAACACATACAGGAGGAATGAATGGTAGTGTGGAGCACTGCTAGAACGGTGGTGCTACATCAGTGCTCGGTCCCCAGTTGTGTGTAGTGGAAACAGTCGATAGTGCTCTCAGTGACACACTGAGTGAAGCGAGGACAGACGTACCAAGACTTATGACGTCACCGTTTTGGAAATAATTTCGTTTACGTCATACCTCATACTGTGACTACATCAACTGGGTTTGCCGTTGTTTAGCTGCTGTTAGCGTTGTTGTTGGCGGTGGTGGTGGTGGTGATGGTGCTAGCGGTGGTGGACGTCGTGTTGGGAGTGGTGATATAGTAGTGAAGTTGATGCTCTTCTTGGTCAGCTACAGGTTGTCGCTTATCGAGCAGACGTTGAACAGAAGGCAGACCAACCGTGACCACTACGTCGTTTCAGATTTATGCCTGGGACTACATTACACAGTCCCTTTTACTTTTGTAGAAGTCTGTTTGTGGCTGCTATTTCTAGCAGATCGAGAAACCATGTATAGACACCCACTGAACGCTGTCGGTACAATGGCGGTTGAGGCGGGGGTGTTGGCGGTGGTATTTCTGACATTGGTAATAAGCATGGTATGAATAGTATGGTGGTAGCGATGGTATGGGGGTTGTGGTGGTGGCGATGGCATGGGGATTGCGACTGTGCTGATGTCATGGTGTTTGCGGCTATGACGATGGTATGGTGACTACTGCGGTAGCGATGGTATGGTTGATGTGGCGGTGGTATGGTGACTGCGTTGGAGGTGATGGTATGGTTTTGTCATTGACTGCAGTTTTAGTGAAATATGTGAGAGAGAGTACAATAGTAAAGATGATGGTATATAAGTGGTATAGGATGTGCTGTAGTTAGCTATAGTATTAGCCGTCACTTTCATTCTGCACTTCATAGAATATAGATACATATGCGTGCATACATTTATACAAATAATAATAATGATAATAATTTCAAATTTTTCCACAAGGGCAACCATTTTGGGAGAGGGGATACATCGATTACATGGACCCAGTATTCAACTGGTATTTATTTTATCGACTCTAAAAACCACTCTAGTATTAATCAGGATAATAAGAAACCTAAAAATAGGCCCAGGAAAATTATTTGGTTCGCCCCTCCTTTTCCCTTAATATAAAAACTAACAATGGTAAAAGATTCCTGTCCCTCTTAGGCAAACACTTTCCAGCCACTCACAGATATAGGAAAATATTTAATAGGCGTTCTGTGAAATTATCATATAGCTGCTGCCCCAATATTAAAAAAACAGTACAATAAAGAATAACTAAAAGCTATAACTTGAAGAAATAAGATATGAAAGATTTCCTAGTTAGATTAAGTTGCATGCTCCTCGTCCCTGTTCGCTTAATCATTTCCGAAATTTTGTTTGCGTGCAACCAAATGCACCTCTAAGCATTTTTTTAAAGACATTTGATGCTAGAAAATACCATCATGTTCATAGTATACTACTTTAAGTTTGATATAATGCCTTAATAGAAATTTATCTTTTGTATGTTTATATATTCTTATCCTAAATGGGGTGTTGTTCTTAACTTTCTAGGAGAGTCTGTGTAATTTTGTCTATTTGTTTTTCTAAAGGTAAATTTGACCTCGGCTGAAATTGAACTCAGCACGCAAAATGCCGGAACAAATGTCCGAAAGTGTTTTTCGGACGCGCTAATGATTCAGCCAGCTCGTTGACTGGGACTTCGAGTTTTGCGTAGTATCACACGCACACAACATATAAAGCCTTGTGTGCAAAAAGAAGGCTTTTAACATGGATGGTTAGACGTTGGGTCGTTTGGTGAGCGATACCATCAATATGAAACCCGAGACAACTTGTTGCAAGATCAGTCGTTATCAAATAAAGTGACCACCCCACCAGGTTATCTGAGTGGAGAGGGCTGCTAGAAATCCAACAGGACAAAAACAATGTCTCTTAAAAAGGCAGTTAGATCCAGGATAGTCACCGATTGTCTAACATTGGAGTTGCTTGTTAGAAATTCTGGTCGTCCCTTATTATTGTAATAGCAGGTCGCGAGAAGATTATTATTCCAATAGTAAAAAAGCCGAATGGTTGACATATTACTTAGAAAGATATCTTGCTTTGGTATTTCTCTGGATATTTGCATATTGATGAGTGATATTGTGGTGTGTCTAAATTGTTTTCGACTTAAATTTCATATGGCTATTATTCACAGTTTGTAACTGATACAAATGTTGCACGAAAAGCAAGGCAAAAGCAAGCATAACTTTTTATTAGCAGACATAGGTCGTCGAAATTGCATATGCTGATAGAGTAACTCGTTTTCCTGTCCTGAAAACGAACCACATTCCCCACAAGAATACGAATCTACACACATCTTTGGCAACAAATCATACAATCAGCGAATCGAACTGGTCAGCGTCTCCCATGCACCAACAGCCTAGATCTGGCATCTTTCGACTTCTTTTTGTTCGCCCTAATGAAACACAGTTTTGAGGGATAACAATTTGATGATAGACAAAATAAAAGCGAAGAAATGGGTACATTAAAGACCTAGAGATTTTCAAATAACATTCGTGAATTGGATTTAATGATGACACAAACGTATCTTTTGTGATGGATTTGAAAATTTACAATAATAATAATGATAATAATTTGTAATTTAAAAAAGAAAAAAATTCATATATTAGAGTTCTTTTACGATTATTGAGCTCTCTGTTCTTCGATCCTTTAAAGTTAACTGTCTCCCTGAATTTACTGAGGCCCCTTTAAGTTTTGGGACGTCTTCAAACCGTTTGTGGTCCTTAGATTTAATGGGGCCTCACTTTTTATTTTATGTGTTGAATTAGCTTTCTTTAAATAAGGATTTCTAAAACACTTTGAGCTTATGTTTGTTCTGATATAAGAAGATGTCAGTCAGCAGCAATGCATTTTCGAAGCAAATGAACGAGGTTGCATCATCATGTTAAAAACTACCAAAGACCTGGCACCCATTAAAGTTACAGGGTATGCGAAGAAATGTTTGAGGGGAAAAAAACAAAATTGATATGAAATTATGTTTGTATTTAGATTATTTACAGCGTTATATTTGCACGTTTCTATTATATAAATTTAAACAGTTGAAAATTTCGTACGCAAAATAGTAGGCCCCCACCCCGCCCAAACCTATTGGCCCTGGGAGTCACACCAGGTCTAAAAATCCGGCCCTGCAAAAAGGTATAACGGTACAATGATGATTGAAAGAATAGTGAGGGGGGAAGAGAAAGAGACGGGAAGGGGAGAGAAAGAGAGGGAGAGAGAGAAAGAGAGAGAGAGACAGACAGACAGTTTGGTACAGTGTTGGAAGAGAGATAGATTAGATACATAGATAAATAGATAGAAAATAGACAGACAGAGAATATTACTGAAGAGAGGTAGTATTGTACAGTAGTGAAAGAAAGAAAGAAAGAGAGAGAGGGGAGAGAGAGAGAGAGAGAGGGAGATAGAGATAGAGGGAGAGAGAGAGAGGGGGAGAGAGAGGGAGAGGGAGAGAGAGGGAGAGGGAGAGAGAGAGAGAGAATGAAGTACAAGGTTTCTTTCAAGTCTGTTTCCTATTTTTGTGAATGTCTGGTTACAATATTTCCATTTTCTCAGGTATAAAGAAATTTTTGAGTCGTAGTACGATGTAACAACTTCTCTTCAGTCTCGAAAGGCATTCATGTTGCACTGTTGGCAATGAGAGAAACTAAAATCTTCTACTTATATCTAGATAGTGGTCCGTCCTATATGGTGGGTGTGGGATATTTGAGGTGGAAAGTAAGTCTGTGATTGAATAATATATTGATGTCTGTGAAAACACAATTGCTCGTAGTCGGGGAGAGAGGGTTGTGTTCCGATGAGAGCGGAAATAAGGAAATGTTCAGTGAAGAAGAGGATAATTGCGCTACAGAGTAACGAGGAGAGGGACTTAAAGAGAGGGGGAGGAGGAGAATTAATGAGACTAATTACAGTTACACACGTGCGCGCGCAAACGCATACGTGAGTGTGCCTGTATATATAGTTATTTAAATAGATACATGTATGCATGTATGTATGATGTACATGTGTATATTATTAATGTTGTTGTTGTTATTCTGCCGAGGTCGACTTATTCCGCTGAGGTCGACTTTACCTTTCATCTTTTCGGAGTTAATAAAATAAGTACCAGTTGAATACTAGGGTCGATGTAATCGACTCATCCCCTCCCCCCAAATTACTGCCCTTCTAGCAAGATTTGACACCATTATTATTATTATTATTATTATTATTATTATTATTATTATTAAGGCGGTGAGCTTGGCAGAATCATTAGCGTGCTGGGCGAAATGCTTAGCAATATTTCGCCAGTCACTATATTCTGAGTTCAAACTCCGCCGAGGTCGACTTTGCCTTTCATCCTTTCGGTTGCTAGGTACTAGAAAATGTGGTGTGATGGAACTCATTCCAAAGGTTTGAAGACAAGCATCTTCCACTCAGGTTAAGCTCTCGTCAACCTCTTTAAGTACCACCTAGAGAAAAAGATAAGGTTTGAGAGGGAGGTACAGCCTTCCAGTGTGCTTAACAAAAGACTAGTAAGAGTGACGAGATTGGTACAGCTGACTGGGCCGACACTGTATATGGCTTTCTGGTCAGGAATAAAGAAACGAGGGGGGACACTTGGATGCGACAGAGAAACCCAAGCTATTGTGTGGGGTTTCCTTTAAAATTACTCGGGAATTACTCTGTACTAGAGAATTATTGTTCTTGTTTAACGTTGTTATTATAGTCTTGTTTTGTTCATCTGTTTTTACTCGTGTATAATTAATGCTGGAATCGATGTAATCGACTCATCCCTTTCAGCAAAATTGTTGCCCTTGTGGCAAAATTTGAAACCGTTATTATCATTAAGGTGACGAGTGAACCAGTAGCACGCCGGACAAAATGCTTAGCGGCATTTTGTCTGTGTTCACGTTGTGAGTTGTGAGTTCAAATTCCGCAGGGGTCGTCTTTGCCTTTCATTCTTTCGAGTTCGATAGAATAAGTCCCAACTGAGGATCGGGGTCGATGCAATCGACTTAACCGCTACCCTAAATTTGCTGACTTGTGCCAAAATTTGAAAACAAACCTATTATTAGTGCTAAGACATAAGAGAATAGTATAATTTTTTGTAAGTTCAGATGTGGTTTGAGAGAAGTGTTTTTCTTTTTAAATTACAAGATTACATACATCATATATATATATATATATATATATATATAATGTGCGTGTGTGTACACACTCATACACACAAATGAGGAGTGGGAAAGACTTAGTGATGGAGATTTAAACATATTCCGCCATATTGTAACCTTACTGTTTTATTGATTTTAATTTGAGAAGTCAAGAAAACACTTGAGAACGCTGACTGTATGTGTGTACATGTGTACGTATCTGTGTGTATATGCAACCATATATACACATGTGCATGTACATGAGTGTATATGTAAGTATATATACACATGTGATTGTACACACACACACACACACACACACACACACACACACACACACACACACACACACACACACACACACATTTCTGTAAGGAATTTTCTTGATGCTTTTCTGCAATAAACATTTCTCCGTATATATATGTGTGTGTATGTATGTATGTATGTATGTATCTATCTATCTATCTAGTATATATATATATATGTATGTATGTGTGTGTGTGTGTATGTATATATATATATATGTGTGTGTGTACATATATGTGTGTGTATATATATATATATATATATATATGTCTGTGTGTGTGATTTTGTGTCTGTTTTCCCCTACCACCGCTTGACAACCGGTGTTTGTGTTTACCTCCCCGTAACTTAGCGGTTCAACAAAAGATGACGATGAAATAAGTACCAGGTTTAAAACAATAATTACTAGGGTCGACTCGTCCGACTAAAATTCAAGATGGTGCCCCAGCATGGCCGTAGTCTAATGACTGAAACTGGTAAAAGATATATTTGTATCTGTGTGTGTGTGTGTGTGTGTGTGTGTGTGTCTGTGTGTCTGTGTGTCTGTATGTATGTGCATATGTTCACACCACGTCGAAATGATGAGAGCTTCAGTCTATCCCAATTCATTCATCCTATCGAATGAAAAACACACAATGATGCATTTCTCTCACATATATGAGTGTGTGTGTGTGTATGTGTGTGTGTGTGTGTGTGTGTGTGTGCGTGCGTGTGTGCGTGTATGTATGCGCGCGTTTGTTTGTCTCTCAGTCTGTCTGTCTTATGCGTGTTTATGCACACATGCACAAACTGTCCAACAACGCTTTACAAACTTACTAAGATGTCAAAGGAATGCGAACACAACTATGTTACTGTACACAGCTGTACACACATATAATACACGCACATACATAAATACACACACACACACACACACACACACACACACACACGCAAATGCAAGCATATGTGCATGCACGAACACAGGACAGACATAAGTAACTCCAGTATTTGCACACACAATACAAGCTCACACATATAGAGACAAATCTATAAAGCCATACATTTTCACAGAAACAGACGCATTTTCGCAGAAAGAGAAGCAGTTTACGAAATCCGGTTAGCTCCAAGAATTACGTAATCAAACAATCCAGAGCGTATACTGATGAAAACTTTCCCAACCGCCATTTTGAAATCTCCCGCAACGTATTTCAACTTTCATCTTTTGTTGGAGGTTTGATAAGATTCGGCCTGTAAAAGTCATCTCTAGGGTCAACAAATCTATGTTAATTCAATATCTGATTAAAGTAACGTAATTTCGCATAGTTCGATTATGTGCGGAATAAAATGATAGGAGAGATGAAAAAGTGTGTTTAGAAAGATAACTGAAGTAATAAAGAGAGGGAGAGATTAGACGGACTTTGAGGATGATTAACAGAGAAAGATATTAATATTAATAGTACTAAAAGGTGGATAGTTCAAGGGAGCAGTTTAGGGAACCAATAAGAGAAACGCGTGAGAAACTGACGGATTGAAAGAACCAGGAGTAGAATCAAACCACGTATCTACTAGTATTTAGCGAAGGACAATGGTTATCATACCATGCACACAAGTTATTACTGAACACACGTATATAGGTATAATCAGGGGAGATAATCACCCATTGACAGATCCATCTGATTAGTAAACATCAATTTAGTGTGTATTACAGTTGAATCTATGATTGTAGATATTGGACATACATGCGTGCGTGCGCGCGCGTGTATATATATATATATATATATATATATATATATATGCATGCAAACATGTGTGTGTGTGTACACACATACATACGTACGTAAACGCACGCATTCAAACTTATACAATGTTACAATGTTACATATAAGTTAATGTGTGTTTATATGTACGTGTGTAAACACACACCTGCATGTATGTGTAACATGCATACAAATAAAACTCTTATGCTCATAAATTCACTCGAACAAGTACATACATAGACATGTTGACATACGCACATACCTAAGACAGAATACACACGTTCTCTCTCACATAAACACACTCACAGACAGAAGAAGGAACTATATAACCAGAGTTTTTGAGGGACTCAATGCAATGATCTAGAGTAGACAATAAATTATAATTTAAACTGAAACTCTGTCGACAGTGACTAATGGTGTCAGTTTTATTGATTTTTCCAGCCACCAATGTCATAAATGAGACAATTTTGTATTTATATTCGCTATCAACTCTAAATGATCATGTTGACATTATAAAAGCATTTGATATCGTCAGAAGATTATTGTATAAAGTTATCAGTAATTTTTTCTCTGTCTCTTTTTTATTTTTTGTTTTAGTTATTCATGACGGCAAAAGTAACGGATTGCCTGCATTCATTTTATCTGAAGAAGATTTTTTAATTTTTCTAAGAGTCTAGCTGAATGCGTTAGGCGATTATCGGATTTTCAGTTATTAGGTTATTCAAACAGTTTCAATTATATTTTAATTCTTGACGGCAGAAAAGATATTAATTCTGAACATTTATTCAAGGTGGAGCCTTATGAAACACTATATTATATCTTTTTCTGAGAGGTGAAGGTGACAATCACCGTTTCCCTGTTTGTAAAGTTTGGTAAGCTGAAAATGTTTCCAAACAGTTGATATTTTTCAAGGAATATAGGTATTTTGGCCACTTGTGTTCAAATATCTTTCTGAAAGAGTGTAGACGCTGATCAAATCATCCTTTAAATTTATTTCAAACTCAATATAATCTTTGAACATCGAATTACAATGTTCATATGATAAACCGTTGATTTAAAAAAAAAAAATGAATCTTTTAATGGACAATTTGCGGGACAAAGACACAAGCGGGAAGTATTAGAGGTAGAAGGTTGTTTAAAATTTTTTATGGCTGTTTGCTATTTCTGTTGCAAAATTATGTACAGCTAAAGCTAAATTTAACATTATTTCTATTAAAAACTTTATGTAATTTATGATTCTTCGGAAAGTGATTATCTCGTTTAACGATATGTGTTCATCCTTTGAGATAGATTGAATGGGACATTCATACAAAGGTTTTACGTTTTCTATTGTCGAATCTGAAATAAAAGAAAAAAAATTATCCAATTTGTTTTAGCGCTTCTTGTAACAAGAAGCTACTTTGTTAAAGAAACGCCGATCCGAGCTTACTTTAACAATGAAATACTGCATAGCCACATAGAAACATATGTCACTAAATTATTTATTATAGATAGTAGCCAGATGATTTGAGAAAATATTTAGTCATTGCAGACTTTGGTTTCTAAAAAGGTATTTAATCGTTTTCGATATAAAAAAATTGCTACACTATTCTATTTATTCTTATTCAATGTCATCTTGATTACAAAATAGTCCAGTTTTTGTACCTAAAAGAAAAACACTTTACCGTATTAATTTAGATGTTTTCTGGCGCTCCCCAGCAATTTTGTTCTACCGACTCCCAGTGTTTCTTTTTTATTTTTTATTGAATTTTCTTAATTATACACCTATGAATACGACATGTATCATTTTGTGTCAATCGAAATTTTTAGGTTTAAAACTTTAATGCGCGCGCTCTACCCACCACACGTTTGTATTTATGCACAATCATACATGCTACACACTCGGGACGGAATACAATACTTGATATCTTTAAAAAACGTAGCACCAACTGTGTGTGTGTGTGTGTGTGTGTGTGTGTGTGTGTGTATATATATATATAAAACGCATGCATATATGTCGTTCACACGCAAACACATACACATATAGCATTCAAGTTTGTGTGTGTGTGCATAATATTTATATATATATATATATATATATATATATATATATGCACACATACATGTACGTATATAATTATATATATATATATATATATATATATATATATATATATACATATATACATGTATATATTACATATATATGGTGTATATTATATATATCATAATATATAAAATATATATTACATATATTATATATCATATATAATATACGTCGCATATTTATATATCACATATATTACATGTATCATGTCTGTCATATATATATATATATATATATATATATATATATATATATATATATATATATATATATATATATAGATATAGATATTTATATAAATCATAGGACACATTTATATATATTCTATCTATATCACGTAAGGTATATATTATGTATACCACATATATCGTATTATTTATATATATATATATATATATATATATATATATACGATATATATATATATACGATATATATATACATATCATGTACATATATGTATATATCATTTGTACGTTATATGTATATATGTATATATATATATGCGTGTTGTGCACATGCATTTATATGTTAGCGTTGTCTTCGCCGAAATTAAGTGATGTGCCGTTAAAAGGTATCTCTTTCTTTGTTACTTTGATCCCTACATTAAATCGCTTGACAGGTAAATGTATGACTGGAACCTCCCTGGGCCCACACCTCACTGTATGTGCAGGCCAACTGTTGATGTGTGAAATTCAACTATTTATCCCCATGACCATATATTAATACACGTGTGTCCCCAACTACGAAACCATATATGCACACACGTGTCTATGTAAATATTTGCACAGGTACACAGAAACCTTCTGCGTAATCTCACCACCTGTTAGAAACAGCAGCTAAATATTCCTCATGTTACACCTTGAATAATGGAAAGGACACCTTACACATGTGCTCGACATACTCTTTCTACATCAAGACGGGGGTTGGCCACCAGTGGAAGGTCGTTGATCAAAGGTCTGCTCGATCAAGTCCCTCCTGAGGATAACAACAACATATGCAAACAACAAATACGCACTTGTTTTATACACACACACATGTATATATATATATATATATATATATATACTCGCAGAGACGCACACATATACATCCTGAAGCATGTGCGTGTTATATGAGCCGATATCTATCGATACAAAAATATAATTACAATTTACATACATGCATACATACATACATACATACATACATACATACATACACACACATTTATATATATACATATATATATAAATATATATAATATAAATCTATATATATATATATACGGATATATATATATATATATATATATATATAATATATATATATATATATATATACGGATATATATATAAATATATATATATATATAATATATATATATATATATATATATATATATATATATATATATACGGATATATATATAAATATATATATATATATATATATATACGGATATATATATAAATATATATATATATATATATATATACGGATATATATATAAATATATATATATATATATATATATACGGATATATATATAAATATATATATATATATATATATACGGATATATATATAAATATATATATATATATATATATACGGATATATATATAAATATATATATATATATATATACGGATATAAATATATATATATATATATATACGGATATATATATATATATATATATATATACGGATATATATATAAATATATATATATATATACGGATACATATATATAAATACATATAAATATATATAAATAAATACATATAAATGTATATATATATATATATATATATATAAAACGAATACATATAAATACATATATATATATATATATATATATATATATATATATATATATATATATACATACGGTTGAACGTGTACATAACTGTGTGTGCATGAGGTATGTAAATAGTTATATATATTGATGGGCGCCTACAGGTAGCGATAAAAATGTAAAAAAAAAAAAAAAAGCAAAACAAAAAATGCCAGATTCTAAGGAGGTAATGAAAGCCAGGCATGAAGTGTCTTACCTTTATCTTGGAGTTCTTCGGAGAAATGGATATTCCTGACGCAATAGTTTTTTTCAACTCAAAAATGCATATACACACACATATATATATTCATCTATCTATAAATATATAGTATATATATATATATAGATATATATGGTGCTGCTATGTTATATATCCTGGAAACTTGCACAAAACATCAACATTCGAAATGTGACGCCATGTAAACAAATATAACTGTGTGTGTATGTGTATATATATATGTGTGTGCTGTAGTGTGTGTGTGTGTGTGTGTGTGTGTGTGTGTGTGTTAATCGGTGTTTGTTAACTGACTTGTTGATAATAGCAGTGGTTTTGTGTGTGTGTATGCATAAACGTGTTTAGCTGTACAGGTACTTTTAATACAGATTTATATACAAATATGTGAGATAATAAATTTGCGTTCGTGTGCGTGTGTGTGTATTTATGCTCTAGTGTGTCTATGCTGTTTTGTTATTAATGCGTATGTGTTTATATTCAAATATTATTATTATTATATAAACACATGCTTGTCTGTACATATATTTGTATTGTATGCATATGTATGCGTGTGTTTATATGTATATATAGCTATATAGGCATTCATGTGCATTTATCTAATTGATGTGTGTCTCTGTGTGCATTTATGTGTGTGTGTGTCTGTGTGTGTGTCCTTTTAAACTTATTCACTTATAGATGCATGCAAACACATGCATATGTGTATATGCTTGTGCATATGTAAGCGTGTGTATATGTATATATATATATATATGTGTGTGTAAATGTATGTATAAGGTATGTATAAGATTAATTTCTACTTTTAATCAGTGTAAGTTTAGCTCAAGCACCATTTCAAAGAATTAACGAAAAAATAAAAAGGGAGAGTAAGTGATATTTCAGTGTAAGCCTCCGCTGGTATCGAAACACAATCCTATCGATACAGCTACCACCTTGTTGCTCCATCACGATTCATTTCTGAATCTATTTGATGATCGATCGCATCACAGGGATGCTGGTGTATACGTCACGCGCTGACATCACGTGACCGACGCGCATAAAACAGCCCCTTTGAAGCCGTTCAGTTCCGTAAATGTCTTTCTGCGTGCAGGAGTTGTGTGTGTGTGTGTGTGTGTGTGTGTGTGTGTGCATATTGATATGGGTGTGTGTGTGTGTGTGCATATTGATATGTGTGCTCGTGCGCGCATATTCGCGCAGCCAATTTTTGTACGTATGCAAGTATGTATGTGTGCATATGTGTGTGTATGTGTATCTGCGTGTATGTGTGTGGTGGTATTTGTTTGTGTGCGCGCACAGTTTTCTGTATTTATATGTATACGAATCAAAACACACACCTGAACACAAATTCACTCCATATTCACACGCACATACACTAATACAAACATATATACACATAATCGCACACATTCATACTTATACACGCATATATATATATATATATATATATATATATATATATATTATACATACATGCCCATACTCAGATCAGGCTCTTTAATTACAGGCTATTGTATGTATACGAGTGTGTGCGTGTGTATACATGTGTGTGCATGTATACATGTGCGCACGAGATAAGATATATGGATGTGTATGGATTTTTGTTTGTATATATATATATATATATATATATATATATATATGCATAGATACATTTGTCATGCATATTTATCATGTGTATAATACCTATTTATGTATGAATTATATGCGTGTGCATGTATGTATATATGTATGTATATATTTGTATGATTTACAGGAATATCTATTTATAATATATGTAGGTGTATGCATAGATGTGTATTACGTAGGAATATATATACACATATATATGTATATATATACATATATATATATATATATATATATATAAGTATACTGTATGTGTGGGTGTATATAATATATACTTTTGTTATTTACACCACCTGTCCTCGTCTGTTGTTATTTTTTGTATATTCTCCCATATATATATACTTATGTATACTGTATATAGATATACGTGTGTATACGCATACTATATATATATATAATATTATTGTTATTATTATTAATATGGCGGCGGGCTGGACGGAATGCTTAGCGGTATTTCGCCCATCGCTACGTTCTGAGTTCAAATTCCACCGAGGTCAACTTTGACTTTCATCCTTTCGGGGTCGATTAAATAGGTACCAGTAAAACACTGGGGTCGATGTAATCGACTGCCACCCCCCCACCCCCCAAAAAATTTCAGGCCTTGCGTCTTTAATAGAAAGGATTATTATTATTATTATTATTATACACATACATCAATATACATTATATATAAGGCGGTGAGCTGGCAGGGACGTTAGCACGCCGGGCGAAATGCTTAGCGGTATTTCGTCTCTCTTTACGTCCTGAGTTCAAATTCCGCCGAGGTCGACTTTGCCTTTCATCGTTTCGGGCTCGATAAATTAAGTGCCAGTTGCGTACTGGGGTCGATCTGATAGACTGGCTCCCTCCCCCAAAATTTCGGGCCTTGTGCCTAGAGTAGAAAAAAAAAAAACATTTTATATAACTATGCACACATACTCCACACACACACACACACACACACACACACACACACACACGAACGCACGCGCGCGTGTATACGTATATACGGGCACATAAAATCAAAAGGTAGAGAGACTTGTGCATTATCAACATTCGTCATTTACTGGGAATGTCCCTGTAAAAATGTGCATTTAAAATGACACACGCAAGCACTGTTGGCAACTGATAACACACACACAGATACACACGCATACACGCACCAATACACACACACACACACACACACACACACACACACAACGATATATAGTCATGAGCACATATATACACATATGCACACACATATACACACCTGTAGTGGTTTTAAAATGGTGCTTTCGTGCGAACATTGATATTAAATGTTCCTTAATGGCTACCCCTCCTCACCCTTCCTGCTATGTATCTCTCCCCCACCCCACTCGTCTCTATCATATATCTACCTTTCTATACCTCCCTCCCATAGACTATTTACTCCCTCTCTTTCATTCATTCATCTTCCTCTGTTTCTCCACAACTCACACACACACACACACACGCACTTACTTACACATACACGCACTCGCAAACTTCCCCACATTAGATTCTTACATACACACACACACACACACACACACACGCACACGCATTCACAGACACACAGGCACACACATTGGAAAGCGTACAGGTACACCTACACAAATTAATAGATATACACACGAACGCATTAAGACTCATAGACACATACGTTAACAGAAACACATTCATACACATTAGACATACTTATTCACATATACATTATTAAACACACGCGCTCACACATTATTAGACATACGCCAAACACATTAAAATAATCACACGCACACATTGTCATACGCACACAAACACACACACACACTGTCATACGTACAAACATTTTTAGGTATACGCAAACATTTTTAACAGAAACGAGCATACACAATAATACACACACACATACATACATTAACAGAAAAACACATTAGCACACACGCACATTAATAGACACAAACACTAATAGGCAGGCAATCACACGTACGCATTCATTCACACACGCACACACACGTACGCATTCATTCACGCACGCACGCACACACACACACGCACGCATTCACACACACACACACACACACACACACACACACACACACACACACACACACACACACACTCTGTCTCACACGCGCATTGTTTCTCTCTTTCTTCACTCTCCCTCGCTAACTCTGGAACCGATCTCAAAATAATTCCCCGCCCCCATCCTTCAACAGTTCGGTGAACAGAGTAAAGAAAGATGACTTACTCTGGAGAGAAAACTAGTCTATCTGAAATAATGGTCTCTCTCCTATGACAGACAGACAGGTACTATACAGAAGAAAATGGTCTGCTGCAGAAATACAATTGAGATATATTCCACCCCTGCATAAGACGCCAGTCTCTCAAAAATAACATTCCCCAGATGATATAAAATGAAGTATTTCTCCTTAAGCAGGACACTTCTCCTTCCTCTTCCATACATACAAAAAAAATACACCACATATTTCTACCTTGTTTAGACAGATTTACTGTATCTGGTTTTGCTAACACATTTATGCAACAGCGCTAAAACATTTCGACCTAAATCCTCTTGACGTTATAACTCCTTCCGCATCTCGCTATGATCCCCGACTAAATCCATTGCCTCCTCCTCCTCAGCAATGCTACTGGCATTCAACAACTCACAGCAAACCGTCCTAACCTTTCTCAAAGATTTAAGCTATTGTAGATCCTCTTTAAGTAATACTAGATGTGAGTTGGAGAAAAGAATTGGGGGTCGTCAGAATTAAGTGTCAGAACTAATATATCGAGTATGTGGAGGGGTTTAGAACTGATTCTCAGCCATTTTTTGCCCATGGATCTCTGATTCTTACTTTACTCAGGGGTTGGCCGTCATAGCCATTTAATGTTTAAAAAATCTTGTTATACTTTTATAATTAAATATTAGGGATTGTATAAAAAAATGCTTAATTATGTGTATTGTAGATCAGCTGGAACCTTCGTCGTTGTAACCGACGGGGTGCCAGCAAATAGGTTACAGACATTACTCTGCATCGATAGTCAACGCCTTGAACTTAGCAAACGCGAAAAATTTCTTTAGAACCAGCTTATTGCACAAAAATTTTAAAAACAAAATCTTATATGGATGGCTGTTGAAAACCACTGGTTTAGAACAAAGCTATTAATTCTACTGTGAAATTTGGTGGGATATATATGGATTAGTTGTTTGGAATTAACGCGTTCTGGTTTCGTTATGGCCATTAAATGGATCTCCATCAATCTCGACAATGATAATCCCGCTTGTTCGATCAAGCGAAATGGCTACGCGTTGAATTAGCGTGTAAGCGGTTGGCTGGGTATTCCATAGACATGTGTAGCCTGACGTAATACTTAAACCGAATCTAAGGTTGAATCCGTCCGATGTGTTTCGACATAGTTTCTGTCTCCTTGATTTCTTTCAAATGTCTTATGTCGAACCGAGCAAATGGTAAAACACGCTCAGCCACAGGGCCACGCAAAGACACCACACTAATAACCTTACGATTAACAAGCGAAATTTTTAACCACTTCCCTGCCATGTTTGCGTCCGGTTTTGTATCCGGCTACAATGAAGGCATCGTAGCTAGCGTATTCCGCTCGCAGTCATAAGGTCGTGAGTTCGATTCCTGACGGCGCGTTGTGTCCTTGAGCAAGACACTTTAGTTCACGTTACTCTTGTTCATTCAGCTGGCAAAAACGAGTTGTGCTTGTAATTCAAAGAGGAAGCCTTGTTACATTCTGTGTCACGCTGAATCTCCTTGAGAATTACGTTAAGGGTACACGTGTCTGTGGAGTGCTCAGCCACTTGCATGTTACTTTCACAAGCAGGCTGTTCCGTTGATCGGATCAGCTGGAACCTTCGTCGTCGTAAGCGACGGGGTGCCTGTAATTAGGTTACAGACATTACACTGTATCGATAGGCAACACCTTGAACTGTTCCGATCAATTTTGCGAGCAAATACGGAAGATTTCTTTATTTACTCTCACATTAACATTTATTTTTTTTACAAGCGGTTCTCTTTTCACTCAACTGAAATATTTTAAAATTCCGCTGAAGTAAAATTTGACTCGGTAATATTGATTTCAAATTTCGGCACAAGGCCAGCACTTTCGAGGGGTGGGGTTCCAAAGTGGGTGGTATGCCCCCCCCCCCCGGGGGGCGGCGGAAAGTTCCAAGGGGACGTTGAAGAAAAGTAGGGCGATAATGGGGTAGCGATTCATGTGAAAAGTGGGATGATAATGGGGGAGCAATTCATGTAAAAAGTGGGGCGATAATTGGGGGGGGGGTCGATTCGTGTAAAAACAACAAAATAATGGGTTGATTAGGTTAAGTTTTATTTGTGAAATACAGTTGCTTTGAATTTGTTTCAGAAAGAGGTTTATGTTTGTGATCGTTAGCTGGGGTGGGGGTACTAGCAATGTGGGGTGGGTGTCAAGGGGGCAGCAGCCGGAAAAAGTTTGGGAACCACTGGGTTAAGTTGATAACATCCATCCCACTGAAATGGTGAAAGGCAAAGTCGACCCCAGAAGCATTTGAACTCAGAACGTGAAGACAGACGAAATGCCGCTAAACATTTTGCTCGGCGTGCTAGCAATACAATCTGACTCGGTAATATTATAGGACACAGGAAGGCGGCGAGCTGGCAAAAACGTTAGCACACCGGGCGAAATGCTTAGCTGTATTTCACCTTTCGAGGTTGATAAATTAAGTATCAGTTGCGTACTAGGGTCGACCTAATCGACTGACTTCCTCTCCCCAAATTTCGGGCCTTGTGCCTAGAGTAGAAAAGAATATTCTCAGACAGGATTTACTAATACCTAATCCAAAAGTCGTATGGAGATATTCAAGCTGTATGTAGATAGATTGCATAGACACAGTGTATCGATGCTGATTAGATAGACAGACGGTGATTAGATGCTGACTAGATAATGTATAGATGCGGACTAGATAGATAGTCAACATCTACATATTATCCTATCTGATCAACGTTTACACGCTATCAGTCTAGTCAACGCCTAAGGCGGTGAATTGGCTGAATTAATAAAACTGACTATATTGGTTTCAAATTTTGACACAAGGCCAGCAGTTTCGGGTAGGGCTGTCGAGTCCATCAACCTCAGTATATGACCGGTACTTATTTTATCGACCCCGAAAGGATGAAAGGCAAAACAAAAGGATGAAAGGCAAAGTCAACCTCAGCGGAATTTGAACTCAGAACGTAAAGACGGACGAAATGCTGTTAAGCATTTTGTGTGGTATGCTAACGATTCTTATTTCTTTATTGCCCACAATCGGCTAAAAATGGAGGGGACAAACAAGGACAGACAAAGGGATTAAGTCGATTACATCGACCCCAGTGCGTAACTGGTACTTAATTTATCGACCCCGGAAGGATGAAAGGCAAAGTCGACCTCGGCGGAATTTGAACTCAGAACGTAACGACAGACGAAATACCGGCAAGCATTTTGCCCGGCGAGCTAACGATTCTGCCAGCCGACCGCCTAAGATGATGGCGTGACAGCGTTAGATGTTGACTTGGTAGATAATTTGTAGATGTTGACAAATTAGACGGCATGTAGCTGTTGACTGAATAGATACGGTGTTTAGCTGTTGACTGGATAGACGATACGGTGTTTAGCTGTTGACTGGATAGACGATACGGTGTTTAGCTGTTGACTGGATAGACGATACGGTGTTTAGCTGTTGACTGGATGGACGATACGGTGTTTAGCTGTTGACTGGATAGACTATACGGTGTTTAGCTGTTGACTGGATGGACGATACGGTGTTTAGCTGTTGACTGGATGGACGATACGGTGTTTAGCTGTTGACTGGATAGACGATACGGTGTTTAGCTGTTGACTGGATGGACGATACGGTGTTTAGCTGTTGACTGGATGGACGATACGGTGTTTAGCTGTTGACTGGATAGACGATACGGTGTTTAGCTGTTGACTGGATGGACGATACGGTGTTTAGCTGTTGACTGGATGGACGATACGGTGTTTAGCTGTTGACTGGATAGACGATACGGTGTTTAGCTGTTGACTGGATAGACGATACGGTGTTTAGCTGTTGACTGGATGGACGATACGGTGTTTAGCTGTTGACTGGATGGACGATACGGTGTTTAGCTGTTGACTGGATAGACGATACGGTGTTTAGCTGTTGACTGAATAGACGATACGGTGTTTAGCTGTTGACTGGATAGACGATACGGTGTTTAGCTGTTGACTGGATAGACGATACGGTGTTTAGCTGTTGACTGGATAGACGATACGGTGTTTAGCTGTTGACTGGATAGACGATACGGTGTTTAGCTGTTGACTGGATGGACGATACGGTGTTTAGCTGTTGACTGGATGGACGATACGGTGTTTAGCTGTTGACTGGATAGACTATACGGTGTTTAGCTGTTGACTGGATAGACGATACGGTGTTTAGCTGTTGACCGGATAGATACAGTGTTTTAACGATACCTTTTGATCGAATTTCTACCCGCTTCCCCTTTTTTCCTTCTCTTCCCAAAAAGAAAAGCTCTACTTTGTATTTTGTCCTCTCTCTGTTCAGCCCTGTGTAGCCAATAAAGAAACATCTATCTATCTATCTATCTATCTATCTATCAACTTTTTTCTCTCTCCTGCTTGCACTTTTTTTCTCTATCCTTTTCTTTCTTACATCCCTTCTCTTTTCACGTACGCACTTATGCACACATGCTTCCATATACAATGGGGTGCTGTGAAGTTTCCGGCTTTGAGTAAAAGAAACCCCAGGAGGATAAGTTAATTATGATTTTATTCAACGTATTCCCCTTTCAGATTCACAAACTTATTCCAGCAGTCCTTCAGTTTTAAGTCCTGTAAAAGAACTTGGAAGGTTGGTCCTCCAAGCAGGCCTTTCCGATATATATATATATATATATATATATATATATATATATTCATTTATTCCAGTCATTTGTCTGCGGCCATACTGGAGCACTGCGTTGAAGAGTTTTAGTCGAACAAGTCGAACCCAGGACTTATTTCTTAAGCCTAGTACTTGTTCTGTCGATCGTTTTTGCCGATCCGCTAAGGTTCGTAAACACACCAACACCGGTTGTCAAGCGGTGATGGCGGGTTGGGGGGCGGGACAAAGACACACACACACACACACACACACACACACACACACACATAGATATATACATCTGTATAAATATGGCGGGCTTCTTTCAGTTTTCGTCTGTCAAATTCCTTCACGAGGCTTTGGTTGGCCCGACGCTATAGAAGACACCCAAGGTGCCACACAGTGGCACTTAACCTGGAACCATGTGGTTGGGAAGCAAGCTTCTTACCACACAGCCACGTCTGTGCCTATATATATATATATATATATGGGCGTGTATATATAGGTATGTATAAGTATATATGTAAGCATATGTATATATATGTACACATGTGTATCTATGTGTATATATGTATATACTTATCTTTGTATATATATTTATATAGCCGTCTGTGTCTATTCAGGTGTGTGTATATACAAATGTGTATAGGTGTATAAAATGAACTTGTTTTCCTTCATGAAATACACCACATGCAATACCTGCCTGTAACGTTTATTTCTTAATAAAGATAAATAAAACATCTCTGGATATAAATCTTGCCACGTTTGTTTTTTACTGCTCGAGACAGCTGCAAAGATTGTTCGTATTACATGTTGCATGTACATACTACATGTTACGACATGTGAGATGGACTACATACTACACACTACATGTACTCGGCTTCAGATGAATGGCTCTGATTGTTAACATTTGCAGGCGCTGCTCAAGGATAATCTATATAACTTACAAATAAACATTTACACACACGCACACACACACACACACACACACACACACACACACACACACACACACACACACACACACACACACACACACACACACACACACAGTTATAGAGAGAGATACTTACAAATACACACATGCATACACACACATGTGTGTGTATACAAATACTTTATATATATGTATATACAAAAATACATTTTACATATACGTACATACATTATATATATATATATATATATATATATATATATATGTACACACATGTATGTTATGTGTGTGTGTACTAACAAACAAACGGACACACAATCACCAACCCAAAAGCCACCCCACCATTCGAGACAGCACGAACACAATACAGAGAAACTCATCTGATTGGATGATTTCATGATGCATATTGCTAGTGGTGGTGATGATGATTGTGATGTTGATCGTGACGATGGTGGTTTGGATGACGGCGGTGGAGTAATGACGGTGAAGCGGGAATGATGGCCATTGTGTGTTTGTATACATACATACGTACATATATGTATGTGCATATATATATATAAATATATATATATATATATATATATATATATGCATATATGTGTGTGTGTATACGTGTGTGTATATTTTTCTTTATTGTGAAATGTTTATACTTAATGTGTTTATATATGAATATATTCTCACACATATCTAACGAAACGCATTAAATATACATAAACATTTGAATATAGTGTACACACACACACATATATACATTCATATATATATATATATATATATATATATATATATATATATATATATATATATACATGTACATGTGTGAGCATATATGTGTGTATATATATATATATATATATATGAAATAACATACATTTTATATACATGCATACATAAATACATATATATGTGCATCTCTCTATGCATATATATATATATACATACATACATACATACATACATGTATAAAGCTGTGTTTGTGCAAGTACATGCACATTTGTCTATATGCATGTGTGTATGTGTACGCATGAGCAGCCACATGCATACATCTACTCGTACGTACACACTCACATGCAAAAAGAATACACACACACACACAAATATGAATTTGAATTTTTTTGTTGCGTTTTATCGGGAATGAAAACAAAATCTCTCCACATCATCTCTCTTTACATTCCCATCCTCACTCATACATATACATAATGCACATACACGTTTTGCACACACACGCACGCACACACACATATACCCCCCCCCCCCCGGTGTAAACGCACATATATAGTTATTATTCTTTAGCAAGAATAATATTGTCAGTGACTTCTAGTTTCTGCCTGATTAGCCTTCATCGAGGATGGCTAAGCAGGTCGAAATTTCGAAGTTACTATCAACACTATTCTTGTTAAAGAGAAATATATATATATATATATATATATATATATATATATATATATACTGTGCATAAAGCATTGAGTAATCCTTCAGTTGAATGTAAAATGGCTTTTATGATAGGTCTATGAATTTGTTTTGCAAGATTCCTGATATGAAACCGTATGTTGAAACAAATATTGTTATATTTCGGGTTGGTGTCTTGTTGTTGTTTTGCCACATAACCACACTCACTATATACTCGTTCTTCTCTCCAGATTTATTATTATTATTCTAATGTCCTTTGAAATCTTTCAATCTTTCAATACATAGTAACATGCCTTTATTATAACGCAAAAACGGACGAAATGCTTCTGAGCATTTAGCCTAACGATTCTGCCAGCTCGCCGCCTTTTCATCTACAAGTATTAAATTTATTCTAATAATTGTAAAATTTCTAAACATCACCGGAATAACCAATGTTAACTGTCATGATTTAACTGTCTTGCTACGAGTGCTCTTATTTCTTCCAGACAACTGCTCCTTTCCCCTCACTTATTCTCGCCTTCCTGTCGCTACCTAATAGGGTTGTTTTTTGTTTTTTTCCCAATATAGTCTTCTTCACTTATATATTTCCTTGATTTTTCTGTCTGCTGATCAGGCAGCAAAAGATAATTAGATATTTACAATTTGACAGAAAATTTAATAAGTCGTGGAAGCTAAGATATTTTGACAGTAAATCATATTATTTGTGTATTTAATTTAATGAAAACGTACAGTATTTATTTTAGTTTAAATTATTGAGGAGAAGGGGTTTATTTATAATAAGAGTTGTTCAAATGTTTCAAATTGGCTAAAAACCAACATTATTAAATGTGAAATGTGTTCTTTTTCAGTATTAGACATACACCTGTTACCTTATTAAAACATACATCCTCAACACACATATACAGTTATCACATAGAGAGATAGGAATATGAACAACGCACATATATATATATAAGTCAAGTCATCCACAGTCACATCAAAATTGATGGCCATCATCCTTCAGACATTCGCACATCTATGGAATACTTGAAGGCTCACAGATAACTTCCAGTTTCAAAGCCATTATTTTTCTAATTCCACACACGTACACGCATTTATTGAGCAATTGTATTCTTATCAGCAAACGACGGAGATCCTCAGTCACTATCATCTTTCTCTCTCTCCTTCGCCTCTCTCTCTCTCCTTCGCCTCTCTCTCTCCTTCGCCTCTCTCTCTCCCTCGACTCTCTCTCTATGTATCTACATTCGCTGCTTTCTCCCAAGGAATCTAGTGCTTTTAGCTTAGTTTATCCTTGGGGATGACCAGATTGGAGCAATCTCGAGTAAATTCAGCCGAAATTGCAGAGATAATCTGGAACTCGACTGAAGAAAGAAAACTTCGAATGACCCGTCCTTGTTTTTTCTTGTTCCTTTTTTGTATCATCTGTCTGGATGTTTTGCGTTCTTGTCCCATTTTTTGTATTATACATACATATATATATATATATATATATATATATATACATACATACACGTGTGCATGTAAATTAGAAAACAGTTCGATTCCTGAGAAGGCAGTTGGTTGTGTCCTTGAGCAGACACTGTGGTAGACGTCTTTAGAAAGCATCTCGTACAGACGTGTAGTGCTAAAAAGTAAAGAAGCATATCAGTTGCAAGCGAAAAGTGTTCAGCAACGACAGTGGAATTGATAAATCCGTATTTCTACGTCTTTGCGCGTCATCAGTAGCAAGTACCCACCATCAACTGCATGTTTAGACAAATTTCATTTCTACTGAAAAGCATTGATTATCAAATCACTGGTGTCGCAAATAGTTCTTTTTCCCCCCTCTCTCATTCTCTCACACTCTCTCACCGACACACACGTACATATATATATGTGTGTGTATGTATCTATATGTATGTGCGTATGTATGTATATTTATATGTATATGAAAGAGAGAGAGGATATACACTGAAGTTTTTTAGAAAGGGAGAGTAACAGACCTGACTGAGACAATCGATGATAATATAGGCTTATGTGTTAATTGATACGATGACCTATAGAGGTGTTACACTTCTTTCGAGGTCAACAACTATCAGGTGACCAGGCGTCAGCCGTTAAATACTTTCTCTGGTAACAGAATAAAATTATGGGGAAAGGAACGAGACAATAACACGAATCTTCTTTACGTCGGTTGAACTCTGCTAAGTACTAGAAAGCGAGGGGAGTTAGACACATTCAGACTTAACGGATAATAGCAAGTGTGCATCACATTCTAGAAGAGGCAGTCAATTAAATGGAAGTTAATTGGATAGACATTATGTACAGTTATAAAAATGTATCACATGGCTATCTCGATAGATGAAAGAATCAGTGTAACAGCTAATTTAGTTGAAACACCCAAACACGACGATTGTTACTAGCGATATGTTTGTTTGTGTATATATAAATGTGTATATATATTTTAATGTATGTATGTATGTGTGTGTATATATATACACACACAATGATTAAATGATTATATATATATATATATATATATATATATATATATATATATATATATATATACATACACACATATATATATATATATATATACACATATATGCAATATATATTTTTTAATGTGTAATTACACACACATACATATTTAAAAACACGGTATATGTGTGTATGTGTCGAGAAGGGGAGAGAGAGAGTGAAGACAGAAAAAGACACATATATGCGTTGGAATGAAAGTTCACTCCTACATTGTGTAGCATTTGTATTTGCAGATGAAGAATTGGAGATTCAAGTGTATATAACTTGTAGTTCTATAGGCGCCAAAACACGTGTCCAATTTATCGAACGTATGTCACGAATCAAACGTTAGCCGCTTGCGGTTTAATAGCCTGTTCGTTATTGGCCATTAGTATGCTTGGTTCTCTGTTGGCGTGTCACATGGTGGGAATTGTTGCAAGCTGCTGGTGTAAGAAGACTTTATGGGGCGCTATTAGATACCAAAGGCACCGGTAAAACATAAGGGAAGAAACCCGATGAAGGTTAACTTTTGTTATAAGGGAGTCTACAGTCTATTCCCGGTCAGTCTATTGAAATTAACCTTCGAAAAATACTTGCCTATACCAGTAATTGAAAACCACCACAGATTTGTTTTGTTGAGGAATATTACAGGCTACTTCTCGATATGCCATTTCTCTGACAAACATAGCATACAATTACGTTATTTACTACAATATGGGTGAGCGTTGTTGATAATGGAAAACCCATATTTTCTATCCTTAAGCTTTCAGATAAAACGGGGCAGTGAAGTGGAGTTTATCCTGTTCCTAGCCCAGTAGTAAACTCCATATAGTTTGCTCTACGGTGTGGGAAGAAAGATGATTCAGCACAGTGGGTAAGTTGTCTTGATTTAAGGAGTGGTAGCTGGGTTTGTACGTAGAGGCTGCGTAAATAAATGTTTTCGGTTGTAGCCTGTGATGCTAGAAACGATATTGTTTACACGGCAATTTTTAACTTTGTTGTTGGAGAGTTTAGGGTATCTGTGTCTACCGGGAAAGGTATGCCTTCATAGAAACAGGTAATCTCTGGTAACATTTGCTGTATCATCTAAATTAAGGATGAAAGATGAACTAGATTATTTTCTACTTTCTGTTCAATGGCTAATGGAATTTTTTTTTTTTTTTTCATATTAACTAAATTATTAAACCCACTCCTATCTACGAGACTGTTCTGTTAAATGTTCTCTTAACAGAATATTTGGAAATTATTTTGCTTATACCTGTTAACAGGTTCTTAATTGTAGCTGGGGGAATTTATTATGGGTATACATACAGTTTCCTCGTCTGGTTTCT
>NC_142947.1:8341467-8343967 GCF_046866305.1 Octopus bimaculoides
ATATTATATAGCGCCCAAACATTCAAAAGATTCTTCAAATAAAATTCCTGAAATAGAAATGTACATGCGATCACGTGTCCATACAACACGTAACGCACATATAGACTTGGGCATAATGATCGTATATTTACGTGTGTACTAAATACACAAGTATACCATAACATGAGTGCACATATATATCTCACATGAACCAATATACACAATCATACATGCACGCACACACACAGACGCACACATGCGCGCGCACACACGCACAAACAAACTTACGTTTATATACATACATTTATCATTTATCTATTACTTGTTTCAGTCTTTAGACTGCGGCCATGTTGGGGCACCACCTTGAATATTCGTTTTAGTCAAATGAATCGACCCCAAAACTTACACACACACACACACACACACACACACACACACACACACACACACACACACACACACACACACACACACACACACACACACACACATGTGTGTGTGCATGCACACTCATTCATATATTCAATAATTCCGGTATCGATTTTGTGAAGAATTTAAATAAAATTCAAAGTAAAACAATACATGCAATACATGCACATGCGTATATACACTCATATACATGCACGTACATATACTAATTTATATATATATATATATATATATATATATATATATATATATATATACACACACATATTTAGGTAAGAAACAACACGCAACCATACACACACGCAAGAAGCTGTCTCCATATACACACACACATACACACACACACACACATCCTCACACACGCATATATACACTCGTATAGGGTCTGTAAAAGATGGGAGTTCGATTAGTTGATCGGTCCAGGGTTCGGAGAGCTAAGATGAGATCGGTGATGACCTTGCAGGCTTCGATCTATAAAAAAGAAAAGCAAGCAGAGAAACAAACGCACAGACCCTAGGATTTTGAGAGGGGCCCTGCTTGTTTCACCTTGTCGGTGGACCTGCACACAAGGACTTATTCTTTATAAGCCTAGTACTTACTCTATCGGGCCCTTTTGCTGGACCGCTAAGTTACAGGGACGTAAACACACCAGCATCGGTGTGAGACAAACACAAACACACACACACAAATATACACGCACATATATACGACGGGCTTTTTTCAGTTTCCATGCACCAAATCCACTCACAAGGCTTTGGTCGGCCCGAGGCTATAGTAGACTATATTTGCCCGAGATACCACGTAGGGGGACTGACCCCGGAACCATGTGGTTGGTAAGCAAGCTTCTTACCACACAGCTACGCTGCGCCTATATATATATATATATAAATATATACATACATAGCATCATACAAATATCTTATCTCTTTTACTTTCACTTTTAACATAAGGGGGTCACCGTCTTACAGGGTTTAATCGAATATTTATTTTTGAGCTTGTTTCCATCCTTTTACCGGCCGGAGGCGGTGTGTGTGTGGGGGGGGGGGGGGAGAAAACGAACACACACACACACACACACGCGGGTTTCCACAGTTTCAGTCTGTGAATTCACTCAGAAGGCAGTGGTCAGTCCGGGGCTTATAGCAGAAGACTATTGTCCATAGCGTCGCCCGGTTAGTATTGAACCTGAAAGCACGTGGTTGCAATGCGAGCTTCTTATCCACGCGGCCATGCCTGTGCCTATATATGGGCATACTTATAATTATATACAATCATACATTCGCTTCTACATTAACATACTTGCATCGAAGCACACAGGTACATTCTGCATTCTGCATTACCTATACATAAACATACACAGTAAAACATAAACAATACATATACGCACCTAGTGTCAATTATACACGCTATATATCGCGTATATAATATATACCGACCGACGTATAGACGCATATAAAAAAAAAAACCCATACATATATCTACACGCATTGACAAGTATCGTCCTAACGTATAGTGAACATACACGCTCAGATACACACACACACACACACACAAACACACGTGTACACATAGATACATTTATATTTACGAATACATAGATATAAGCATACAGAGAGAAACATATACAGTTCAGATACACATACACACCGTACTTGTTGAGCTCAAATTCCTCCGGGCTCAGCTTTTCCTTTCATCCTTCTTTTTGGGGGACCGATAAAATAGAGTACGAGTGAAGTACTGAGTTCAATGCAACCGACAACACCCCACTCTAGCCCCCCCCCCCCCCAATTACTGGCCTTGTCCCCAAAATTCGAAAGAATTACACACACACACACACACATTTACCTACGTACACAAAAACGCATGGAGATTAACACATAAGCCTGCACACACTTTAACGGATGTAGAGAACTATACACACATTATATACACAAAGAAATAATGGAATGTGAGAGACCAACCTTGTAATAGAATATATTTATATTTCCTTATGTAAAATGTGACAATGATGTAGTACACAGTTGGTCATGTTGGACCACCCTTAGTCCTGCTTTAACACTGGTCACTGGGCTTCTGTCTGCTGGCTGTGTTT
>NC_142947.1:8346467-8388967 GCF_046866305.1 Octopus bimaculoides
ATATATATATATATATATATATAAAATGTACATGTATATGAAAAAATGTATTCATGTAGATTAAATATGGTGGAATACATATGTTTTGGGCCATAAGTTCAAATGGCACCAGTCTTTCCTTGGTTAAAGGCAGAACACTTTATACTACGTTTCTCTGGTTTAGCACACTGCTGAGGGAAGATGTCAATTGTTCCAGGAATTGGTAAGTAGGGCAAATCATTTGCTAATAGGGAACTACTAACAGAATCAGAAGAAAATCACCATTTTCGTACCGAGTTTCCATTCTCTCAAGGCAGGGTTTGTATTTGATCTGTCTTGGGTCGTGACAAGAAGTATCAGTCACGTTCTAGAGTCAAATAATCAACTTCACTCCTTGATATCAAGCTGTTGCTTTTGACAATGAAACAATTCAATATTAGACATTGATGTGTATGGCCGAGAGATTAGAGTTCAATACTCTGCACACACACCACTTTGGATAAATGCATTTATGTTGTCTCTTTTGGAGATTGGTAGGCGTAATCCGTACACAATCCCCTTGTTTGATTGTTTGTGTGCGTGCGTGTATATGTATGCGTGTGTATATGTACGTGTATGTGTGTGTGTTTACATTGTATTCACACTACATCCACGAAGGATTAATAGATATCCTGCCACAAAAATGACAAATGCAGATTACGCTGATGGTTTGGTGCTACTCTCCGATGTAATAAGCCAAACAGAAACCCTTCTCCATAGTCGTGAACATTCAGTCAGAGCTATCAGTCTGCATGTTAACTCAGACAAAACATAAATTAAAATGGAGCGATCAAAACAGTATCTGGAAAGCTCCCAACTGTGTAGAAGAATTTACTTATCTAGGGAGTAAAATCTCTTGCTGTAAAAGCAATGTAAACACATGCATTGGTAGAACCTGGAGTACTATCGACAAGTTATGTCTAGTGTGAAAATCTAGGCTCCAGTCCACTCAGCTGGCAAAAATGAGTTGTACGTGTCATTCTGTGTCACGCTGAATTTCCTTGAGAACTACGTTAAGAGTACGCATGTCTGTGGAATGCTCAGCCACTTGCACGTTAATTTCACGAGCAGGCTGTTCCGTTGATTGGATCAACTGGAACCCTTGTCGTCGTAACTTACGGAGTACCAGTTGATTGATAAGCACCAGATAGAAGTAAGCACTGGAGTTAAAAGGATTGCTTAGAATACTTGAAGGCTGTTGCCCAATGTCTGGAACCAATAAAAGAGGAGAAAATGTTCACATCGTGGAAATACTACAACTTAACATGTTCTTCCCGTAAAATGCTTAAGATGGCAGAACTAAATATGAGATGAAACAAATCTAAGATTTCCGATTCCCTAAATCTGCGTACTACTTCATATCTCATTCACAGACATCAATGCTATCTCTGTAGCTCTGTAGCTCTGAGTCTATGTATCACTGTATCTCTGCATTGTCATTGTGTTATTGGGTCATTGTGTCTATGTATCACTGTTTCCGTATGTCACTGTGACTCTATCACTGTGTTAGTGATATCACTGTGTTTCTGTATCTCTATATTACTGTATCACTGATATCACCACTATGTCAATATAGCTCTGAAATATCTATAACACCGATATCTCTGTGCCACTGTGTCTACATATGAACTGTATGACTGATATCTCTATACCTTTATGTCTCTATATCACTGTATCGCTTTATTTCTATATTATTGTATCATTGTATCACTAATATCTACTAATATCTCTGTATCCCTGATATCTCTGTTTCTGCGTATCTCTCATCATCCGTGCATACATACACACGCATACACATGTACATGTACGCAAACACACATGACCATGAAATACGAAATTGAGAAAAAATTATGCAAAAAAGGTAAAGAATAGACGAAAGAAAAAGGAGAGTATTGTTTTAGGCAATTAGTATAGTTAATTAGTTTGTTAATAAATGATTGAGGTGGAGGAGAAAATTGAAGTGTGGTATCTCTATCATAACGGTCCCTGCACTAATTTCACTTCATTAATGCCCTTAATAAAATAATGACCACCACAACATCGTATTTTGTCTCTATAGGTGCCTATATATATATATATATATGTGTGTGTGTGTGTGTGTGTGTGTGTGTGTGTGTGTGTGTGTGTGTGTGTGTGTGTGTGTGTGTGTGTGTCTATATGTACGTTTGTGTGAATCTGTCAATGAATGTGTGTGTGTGTGTGTGTGTGTGAGAGAGAGAGAAAGGTAGGGAAAGACGGACAGAGAAAGAGAGACTGACAGAGAGAGAGAGAGACTGACAGAGAGAGAGAGAAGGAAAGAGTCCCAGAGAGAGAGAGAGAGAGAGAGATGATTACTAGTTTTATTATTAATTCATGGCTGATGACAGGAAGTGTCCTCACTCAATCATCGTTCAATTAGTTTATTTTCAATATATTGCAATCTGGCAGTAACACTACTAATACTACAACCAATACTGTCATAGTAGAGCCTATATTGCCAGTAATACTACCACTAACACTATTGCTGCTGCCACCACAACTGCTAAGACAAATATTGCCAGTAATACTACCACCACCACCACCACCACTACTAAGACAAATACGAATATTGATTTCAAAGTTTGTCACAAGGCCAGCAATTTCGGGGAAGGGAGCAAATCAATTAAATGGACCTCAATGCTCAGCTGGTACTTAATTTATCGACCCCGAAAGGATAATAGGTAAAGTCGATCTCGGCGGAATTTGAACTCAGAACGTAAAGACGGACGAAATACCGGTAAGTATTTAGCCCGGCGTTATTGCAACTCTGCCAGCACACCCGCCTTGCGACAAATACTACTAATATTACTACTACTAATACATGGCCACTACCACCAACACAACTACCACTACCACCACCACCATCGCCATTACTATCACCAGCACTGTCACTACCGTCATCTCCTACACAATCAACCCACCCGCCCGTCATCACAATACATTTACCGCCACCACCACCATCGCTGCCGTCGCTGCAACCCCCGTCGCCGCCGCCGGCACCACCAAGAGGAGTACTTTCAGGTCAGGTTCTATGGACAATTTCCAAAAGTCTGGCAGTGTTACGGGAGATTTGTTTGTTTGCGATGTATTGTACAAATATGGCTGTGTTGGACTCCGCCAGCAACCAAATCTGTTCGAAACTATCCGACATGCATTTGTTGAGTGTTGGTGCGTTGCCGATTTGCGGGCTTGTGCCGAACAGCGAGTATCACGTAACAGATAACTCTGATTGTTACGGAGGTCGAACTTGCACCTTTCTCTGGTGAGGAATTACAGGTGTTCTTCCTCTGTTTGAAGTTGTGTGCTGGACACGGTTGAATAGTCTAATGACAAAGCTCCATACAAGCCCTCGTCGGTTTCTATAGATACCCATAGAGGAAGAAGATGAGGATAAAAAGGGTTGCACTGCCCTCAGTAAATTTTATGAAACGATAGTAAGAATGGTGGAATTGATATCAGTAAATGAGGCTATATTATGTGGCTGTAGATTGGTGGGAAGAACTTGGGGTCGATATTGATCTTTGGTGGTCAGAGTAATCTAAAATCGTTTGGGCGAACCAACATATGTGGTTGGCCCTTATTTGGGAACCTTTTGTTTTTTATTTTGTTGTTTTATATTGTTACTGCTATTCATTATTAGCTCTGGAGTAGCGTTTCTTGGCAAGATGCGTAGTTCGGAGATCAGGGAATCTCTCCAGGTTGAGCCGCACTTTCTCCGTACTGAGAGGTTACAGTCCCAATGCTACGGACATGCGATTAGAATGTCACAGGAAAGAACTGGCGAGTGAGGAAGGTGTAGCTGTTTGATAGCCACCAATTTTTGAACAACTCGAGTGTAGCGGCATATATTTCCTCAGAGAGAGGACACAGTATTAGACACACTTCAAGAAAATTGGGCCGGAAGTCGGTAGAATCTGAACCTCCAGACAAGACTGTCTTTAAACAAGGTTTCTTGTTTTTTACCATTGTATTTATACATTTTGGTGTGTGTGTGTGTGTGTGTGTGTGTGTGTGTGTGTGTGTGTGTGTGAGTGTGAGAGAGAGAGAGTACGTGATGGCTAATGTGTGGACTTGCATGAGTCTTGTTAGAGTCCGTTATATTTGGTTTGGTCTGGTCAGTGTGCATGTGAGGGGATTCTGTGGGAATGTACGTTGGTGTGCATGTGTACGAAAATATGGACGTGCTCCCAAATTTGCGTTGGAAATGTATAGAATCTGATGTATATTCCATCTCTATTTTTGCCATCCAGCTCATATATGTGGTCGACTAAGGACCGATCGAACGAAAACCGGTTCTGCAATCACTGTTTATCTCACTGATAAACCCACACGTATACACGCATAGATGCAAATACACTCGCACACACACACACACACACACACACACGGGCGCGCGCGCATATATGTATATATCTACATACATACATACAAATATATATATATATATATATATATATATATATGTTGGTGTGTGCGTGTATTTGTGAGTGTATGTATGTATGTGTGCATGTGTTTATATTTGTATGCACATATATATATATATGTATATATATATATATATATATACACAGTGTTTTTGTTGTCAGTTACAAACATGTGTTTGTGTATTCACATAAATATTGATTGTTTTGTCTATTTATTTGTATATACACACCCACACAAGTTCGCACACACACACATACACATACACTTATATACAGCTCAACAGCATGTAGCTGCGTGCATACAAGGACGCACAAATACACACGCGCACACATACACACAAACATACACGCAAACACCAATAACAAATGTTATTGGAAGATGTTAATTTAAAGATGCTGTGCTGGCACCGTTTCAAAACTCTACAGTAAATATCAATTCTTCTTTAAAACCATAGTGTAGTCATTGTGCAGTTTTGGCAGCAGACGACCGCCATATTTGATATGTATGACGTCATTAATACATGCAGCGTTCTCTCTTTAACAAATCATTTATTGCTCTGTTGAACGCAGTAGAGTGCTTCACATGAACCTTGAAACTGTATAGTATTGTTTCAGCTGCTGCTGCTTCTGTTGTTGTTTTGGTTGCTGCTGCTGCTGTTGCTGTTGTTGTTGTTGTTGTTACTGCAGGTAAAGGATGTGGTGGTGGCGTTGGAGGAGATAGTGATGTGTCATTGTAGCGATGTCGATTTTGATAGTGGATGATGTATTTAAGATGTTGCTGTTGTCACATTTATGATCATAATGCAGTGGTGGCATTGTTTGGGTATTGTTGATCTTTGTGATATGACTTGTTATTGTTGTCGGTTGAGTATTTTAGATATTCTGGGAGATGATGGTAGCTATGGTCTCACGGGGATCGTGGTGGTAATGGTGAAGATGTCAAAGCTATCTGTCTTGTCCTTGTTGTTTCAGTGACTAGTCAAGATATGAAACCCATCAGATCCCAGTCAAAAGAACCTGGAGATTACTGCTGTTTTATCAACATTAATCCGAGCCATTTTCCTAGCTTAAATATTTCGCTGAAGTCACTGGAGGCCAGATATGTTAAAATCCAATCACTGCAATCACTGTATCTTTCTCTAAGATTATAAGGTCGTGATCCAGCTTGAATTCCTTCTCTGTCTACAAATGGTGGACTCGTGACAGAAACGACAATGAAGGTTGTGCTGTTTCTTGCTGAATAACCTGCGTATACAATTTGTTTGCAGTGATCAAATGTTTGTGCTCACTCCCTCCATCAAATCAGCATTACCTGTACAGGTGCACAGGGTGCTACACTTCAGGTGTCCAAAATGATCGCAGTGTTTTGCTCAAGAAACAGCGTACCACCCGGTCCGGGAACTTAAACCACTATCTTGCGATCGGAAGTGCTACATCTTGACCATTCGGCCGTTTAGTTCTCCGGGCAGCTGGATTTGAACTCGGAATGTAGAGAGGCAAAATATATACCATAAAAGCATTTCTGCCGACGCGCCGACCATTCTGCCTCTCTCCCACGCGCAGATAAACGTGAAATGAAGTGTTTTGCTCAAGGGCACAACGCGCCAGCCGGTCCGGGAATCGAACCATGATCTTGCAATCATGAGTGCAACACCTCTATCCACTTGACCACGCGCCTTTACACATACACACATTCATACACATGCACCCGCAAACACACACGTGTGTGTTTGTGAATGTTAGACACTTCGTGGTCGAGACACTCCTCAACACAACTGCAATAACATTGTGTAGTAGAAGTTCCAATTCGTGCAAGTTTCACATGGTGACATTTTTCTGATGTCGACTTCAATAACAAACGAGAAACGTCTGAGAGAATTGATTCAAAAGAATTTAAGAAAAAATCCCAAAACAAAACAAATGCTTGTGTCTGTAATTTAAAATGTTGTCATTCAGTCCTAGGTTATCCTGACAGACAACACCTACGGTAAAACGTATTCAAGTCACGACCAGATCTTGTCAATTTGCTTTGAAGTGCCGAAGGTTTAATATAAGAGTATCGCTGTAGGAAAGATAATTCAAAGGCTATTCTTGTCCTGCCGGGTCTACACTAATTACGTAATCTCAATGTAATCCTTTCTACTATAGGTACAAGGCCTGAAATTGGGGGGAAGGAGGCCAGTCGATTACATCGACCCAGTGTTTCACTGTACTTCATTTATCGACTCCGAAAAAATGAAAGGCAAAGTCGTCCCCGTGCTCCAGCATGGCCACGGTCTAATGACTGAGACAAGCCAATGATAACCGATAAGATACGTGTGTGTACGTGTGTGCGTACGTGTGTATTTGTGTGCACCTGTCTGTATGTGCGCGTTCATGTGTGTGTGTGTGTGTCTGTCTATGCGTGTGCGTGTGCGTGTGTGTTTAATATATTAAATCAGTTCTTCAGCACTATAAAAATATATCGACTTAATTTAAGGGATCAATTGATTAATATGTCGTTAAACTCTAGCATGTTATTACTTCAGTTCGATAGCCGAAGCAGCAACGAGTTTGCATAGAGTCAAGAATTGGCGAAAACGAACGCTGCCAACAACAGAAAACTGAAAATAAAAATCCAAATGATATCTTAACACTTCATCAAATACGTATACGTTGATACAGGTACATATGTATACATATGATACATACATATAGGTATAGACAAATATATATATATATATATATATATATATATATAATATTTATTTATTCATTTACATACACATATATACATCTGCATACATATAGACAAAATATATGAAGAGCTATGTAGTTTGCTTGAAGCATTGTGACACAGAAGTAAAAAGGCAATAATGAAGACGGAGAACTTCTAACAATGCGAAAAGAGAAAGTTAAGTAACCTTTATATATTTCAGGCACAAAAGCCTATCAACAGAAGCGAACCGGTAAAAGAAATGCAGGTTCACGTATTTCCTGTTATGTTCATTGATTGCTCTGTACACACACACACACACACATACACACACAGAGAAAAAATAGAGAGACAAATATATATATTTCATGTGTATACACGCGTATTCACACTTGCATAAGATAGAAGCATATTCAGTTTGCAGTAAATTTAAGAATATCTTTAAAAATATTAAACATTGGATTTTAAAATGATAGAGCAAAATAACAAATTCGAATGAAGGATTATAATAATACAAGATAAATTGATTAATTAATTATACAGTGAGGATATAAAACAAAGATCTAAGCAAACTATTTCATACCAACAAACTCATTATATTTGTTGTTCATATTCATTTTATTCTTATCGACGTTATCTCTCATTTCATCATTTCATGAATAGGAAGTCAATTCTTTTGTCGTTTGGAATAACTAGAATTTTTTAAATTTTTTAAAAAAAATATACCAATATATTCTATTATTTAATTATCAGCTTCGACCAGAGGCTGTGGCCATCACTAGCGCTAACGTTCAGGTCCTCACTTTCAGGTCCTCTCTCCGGAATCGTTCTTGGTGAAGTAGTGGGTTAGATAGAGAGGCCCTGCTTTGCGTCCCTTGCCGTGGTGTATGGGTTCATCTAATATAATAGAAATTTGTCTAATTGTTTATTGAACATATCTACATCTACACCTCGTAGATCGTTGAGGCCTTTTGGCAAGATATTGAAAAGCTGCAGTCCTTTGAAACCTTAGCTATTACAATATCGGGTCATTACTCTAGACTAGTCATGAGCAATGTGCGGCCCACAGGACCTTCCAAATGACATGTCTAACGAAAAATAACCTTGAATAATTTTTTAATAGTGCTGCCCGCCTAATGATGATCCATGTTTCATGCGGCACGCTTCTCGAAAAAGGTTGCCCATGCTCGTTCTTGACACAGCATGGAATCTTTAGTACTATGCAGTGACATCTATTCCGGTGATTGATATAGCTTTCAATATCAAAGTTGGGCACTAATACTTCTTGTTTATTGAAGAACTTGTATCAGCCCTTATAATCTCAGCAATCACCTACATAAAAGACAATCTCTTCAGCCTCCTTCATATATGCCTGCAGATTTTAAAACAGACCATTCCAAGTTATATGTTACACTTTGCAGTTTTAGATTAGAAATATGTTCAACAAGAAAAGTTGAATTTTGAAGTTTTTCAATAGAAAATGAGTAACAGTATGAATAAATCCTTTTTATTAAAAAAAAAATGTAGATTCAATATAAAATTTATAAAAATTATAAGTTTTAACAATACATTAATATACTGCATTATTACACTGACAACATCCTTTTTAATGGATATTAGATTAGAAATATATTCAACAAGAGAAGTTTAATTTTTAAGTTTTTCATTTGAAAATGAGTGACAGTCTGAGCAGAACCAGTTTTTGAAATAATAAAAATGGTTGTAGATCCAAAATGAAATTTAGAATTTAGAGTTTTAACAATACATTTACAGCTCATTTTTACACTGACAATATTCATTTTAATGGATAATTTTCTATTGCTTTTCCAATTACACAGAAATTTATTTGAATTATTTAAACATATGAGATTTGAGTCGTATAAATTAGTGTTTGAAATGACACTTACATAAATCATTTTTTTTTTGTTTTCTTTTTTCATATTCGTCTTCATGCTGATATTTTTATATTACTATACTCATTTTTGGACAACTATTTTTGTTAGTAATAGTAGTAGTAATATTATCATTGCAACTATTTTAATTACTGCGTCATACAAAATGTTTAGCGACATTTCATCTGTTTTTTTACGTTCTGAGTTCAAGTTCTGCCGAGATCGATTTAGTCTTTCCTCCTTTTTGGGGTCGATAAAATAAGTACCAGTTGAACACTGGGGTCGATGAAAGCGACTAGCCCCCTAACTTCAAAAATTTCGGGCCTTGTGCATAGAGCAGAAAAGATTATTGCAATGGTGGTAAGCTGGCAGAATCGTTAGCACTTTGAAAAAGATGCTTAGCGGCATTTCGCCTGCTTAGCGGCATTTCGCCTGCTTAGCGGCATTTCGCCTGTCTTTGCGGTCGACTTTTCCATTCATCCTTTCGGGGTCGATAAAATAAGCACTAGGGCCAATGTAATCCACTTACTCACTCTCTCGAAATTGCTGGCCTTGTGCCAAAATTTGAAGCCATTATTATTATTATTGCAAAGGCGTCGTGCTGGCAGAATCGTTAGCACACAAGAGAAAATGCTTAAGCGACATTTCGTCTGGCTTTACGTTCTGAGTTCAAATTTCACCGAGGTCAATTTTGCCATTCATCCTTTCGGAGTTGATAAAATAAGTACCAGTTAAGCACCAGGGTCGATGTAATCAATTTATCCCCTCCCCGGAGTTGCTGGCCTTGTGCCAAAATTTGAAACCAATATTTAGCTTGCAGTGTTCTGATGTCGGTATAATAGACTCTAAGCTTCTGGTCTCGTAGAAGATAAATTTGACAGTTGATCATAAAATTTGGTAATATTTGAGCTGAAGTGGAATATTTCATTTAATATTTTACAGAAAATATCGCGCCATGACTGTTTTTACTGTTAGAGAGAAAGAAATATTTGTCACAATAAGATTTATTCCTAATACAAAGCATTGGTATAGTTTCATTAATTGAAACACTAAAAGTGTCTTTATTTCAGATGATCAATTAGTATTAGTTGATAATCAACTTCATTTGATTGAGAAATCTTATTACTTTAATTATTATTTTATTATTAATACTAGAATTTGTCGCATTTGTATAAAATTTATTTACATTTTATTTATTGCTATTGTTATGATTACTTAATGAAAATTCTTATTTTTACACTCAGAAGAATTTTGAATTACGTTTGTGATATTAATTGATGAATTTCTTTTACTGTTAAGCATTATAGCATTCGGAGTATTTTTTTTTTTCTGATATAATTCTATTGGAATTTTTGAGAATGCTTTATTAATCATTATAATCGAAGAATCATAATAAAATTTCGTCTGTAAGTATCAAGTTAGTCAATTGCTTTACATCTTTAGCATTCATAGTACCATCATTAGAAATTCTATTAGTAATCTGAGTTATATAGTAATATAGTTGCGTAATATTTTGAATTTGTGTTGCAGATATATATTTTTTCTCATCATATCCACTTCGCCTTAAAGAATTGTTATAACAGGCTACATTATCATTAAAAATTCTTTTAATGACAATGTAGCCTGTTTGAAATTCTAACTAAAAAATAACTGAACTATTTATTATAGATTTAGGGTGGTTAGATGCTTTATTTATATCGTGTAGAATTTCATTAGGTGTGTCCTGGGAATAATAATGATCAGAAGTTAAATTAAAGATCACTTCAAGAAACTTGACAATTGTAATCTTTTTTTTAAGAGTAATGCATATATTCATTTTTAAAAATTATGGAGGAATTCAGATAAAGAATAATTTGTATTTGTGAAAAGAGAATTACCACGCTAAAGACCAAACCCTCAGTCTGGAAAATTTATATTTAGTTCATATAAATAGAATAATCCTTCAAAATCAGTTACTTGAACAAAATCAGACGAACCAATAGTGATATCGAAATCATTGGCTCTGTGTAAGTGTATTTTTCGTGGCTAAAATCATTTCAATATTTCTATCTGTTAAAGAATAAACCTGTTTGGCAAAAAGAAATAAATAAATAAATAATCGCTCTGTTTAAAATTATAAGGGATATTAACAATAACTATTAATGGTGTACATTGACTATTAACATCAAACTGTAATATCGTAAATTGCAAACCATTATATTGCCTCACCAGAATCATTCCAAAGAGACAAATCAACATTTTTAACATTTTGGTAACATTTATATATTTTCTTACCGACTTGCATGAACTAATTAATCTAACAAACGGATAAGATAAAAAAACAAATTCAATTTTATGATCCATAATGTTAAAATGAATTCGTAGCGTAAAAGGTTTGGTTATTTCCGCGCGACAAAGTTCAGTAATGAAGCTGTATGCCTTATCATTTGTATTATTTAATACGTTCTGAACAGCGCTTTTTAGTTCTTTGATAATGAAGTCGTTATATAGTCTTTGTTAATTTAATACATATTTGTGTATGTGGGCTAAATTTAATACATATTTGTGTATGTGGGCTAAATTTAATACATATTTGTGTATGTCTCCAGTTCTTGTAGTGACGATGGTGGAGGACATCAACTCCTTACTTGCATTTTCTAAAATGCACCATAAATGTTCAGTAATATTGAAATCTGGGGACTGTAGTGGCCAGATAAGATGTTCAACTTCACTAGAATGTTCCTCGTGCCATTCAGTAACAACTTTAACTGTGTGAAGTGGTGGAACCTTGGTAAAAGGACTTCTACTCTAGCCTCGAGCCGACCAAAGCGTTCTGAGAGGGTTTGGTAGACGGAAACTGAAGGCGGCCCATCGTGTGTGTGTGTGTGTGTGTGCGTGCGTGTGTCTGTGTATGCGTACGTGCGTATGTGTGTTTGTGTGCGTGTGTGTGTTTGTCTCTGTGCTTGTACCTCTCACCACAGTTTGACGAACGGTATTGGTGTATTTACGTCGCCGTAACTTAGCGTTCGGCAAGAGAAACCGATAGAATGTTCCCAGCTTAAGAATAAAAAAGAAAGTACTGGGGTATTTTCATTGACATAAAACTCTTCAAGGCGGTGCCCTCAAATAAGAGAAAAGATAAGCGATCGCTGTTCTTCCTCGTTTAAGCCAATTAATTAATGAGAAGTTACGGTCTAGAACAGAAAAAAAGCTGCCGGGACTTCAAATAGCATATGTACAAAA
Source organism: Octopus bimaculoides (assembly GCF_046866305.1). Lineage (NCBI taxonomy): Eukaryota > Metazoa > Mollusca > Cephalopoda > Octopoda > Octopodidae > Octopus > Octopus bimaculoides. Next base: position 8,358,737 of record NC_142947.1, read on the forward strand.
ACCCACTTGTGCCAAAAAAAGAAAAAAGCTACATTTAATTTTAGAAATTTTAAAATAAATCGATGGATTATCAGCATGGTTTTTCGGTGAAGAAGTATAAACAATAAACAATATAAACAATAAACGAAACTGGAAAATAACAATAGCCAAGTGTGGGGTGGGCGATGCGTGGATGATGAAAAACAATTGAATGAGGATAACAAAGAAGGAGACGGTACTAGTTAAGAAGTGGGGGAGTCGATGGGGAGAAGTTTGTATTGTAGAAAAGGTCGAAACTTGATTTGTACGAAAGGTCAAACAGTATTTAATAAAATACTGTTCCGAATAAAGTGAAACTGGAATCGATCCTGTTTACAATGAAGTAGCAAATACTTAGAAATTTTGAATTCTCTAACGATTAGAGCGATGATAATAAAATATTGATCGAATATAGGTGCAGGCGCGGTTGAGAAGCTTGCTTCGTAGCCATGTGTTCTTGGGTTCAGTCCCACTACACGGCACATCGGGCAAGCGTCTACCAAATTCACTCACAGGGCCGACCAATGCTTTGCGCGTGAATTTGGGAGACGGAGACCGAAAGAAGCCTGTCGTGTGTATGTGTGTGTGTGTGACCCCGAAGAATGAAAAGCAAAGTCGATCTTGGCAGAACTTGAACTCAGAAAGACAGACGAAATACCGCTAAGCATTTTGCTTCCTGTACTAACTGTTATACCAGCACGCTGCCTTACTATCTTAATAACCCTTTCTACTATAGGCACGAGGCCCGAAGCTTTATGGGCAGGGGACTAGGCGATTACGTTAACCGCAGTGTTTCATTAATACTTAGTTTATCGACCCCGAAAGAATTAAAGGTAAAGTCGACCCCGGCGGAATTTGAACTCAGAACGTAGAGACGGACGAAATGCCGCTAAGCATTTTTCCCGGTGTGCTAACAACTCTGCCAGCTCGCCGCCTAACAATGAGAATTGATATTTATCCCCATTTAAACGTAAATATTCTGTTAGAACAAACCATACTGCGGTGGTTACCATGAAAGAAACTCTCACACTGGCTTTTGGTACAAGAGGCACTCTTCTTTATATCATTAGTGAGGTGCATTTCGCCCCCAAAAAACCATTATGAAGGTTTCTCTTATGCTATGTACCACAATATCGTTTGTTCTAACAGAACGTCCATATTTAAATGGGGATAAATATTACCCCTCGGTATTAATACTGCCGCTGTCGCTAATATATATATCTTTTAATAATTGACATTATGTAATGCCAATGTGACTATAATACCGTGCAAAAGCCAAGACAACAGACTTTTGTAAACATTAAAAGATGGAGCATGTAACAGATATTTATTACATTTCATGTTTAACGGCGATATTTCGGTCGATGGAAGTTAACGGCATCTGTAAATCTATGGAACTGCAGAAATGCTTCCACGATTGAACAAAATGTTAATGTATGCAAATGTTACGAGAATCGCTCCATCAAAAATTTTAGTTAACCTTGAACAGTTTAAAATGTCTTGTAAAATGCATATAATTCTTTACGATAGGATATTAGAGCCAACTTTACAACTCGTAAAAAGTGGTGCCGTGGGGGGGGAGGGGATTGTGGTGGCGGTGGTGGTGGTGGTGGTGATGATGATGATAGTGAAGACGATGATGATGAACATGTTAAAAATAAAAATGATTATGTGAATTGTAATAATAATGGTTTCTTTACTTTTCTATTAATGGTAAATAATAATAATAATAATAATAATAATATCATTAAAAACAGAACACTACGTTTTATTGATTGATTGAGTCTTTGAAGAAAGGAAAAAGTTAAGAAATTTCAAGAAGGCGCTCATTAGAAACATCATTATTTTATTGTAGCTGCAGTCATTTGTGGCAGATCTGATGAAGTATTCGCCTCCACTGCAATACGCTTTTATTGACTTCTCAGCTAACAATTCCTCCCGTCGGCCTTATCCAATGACGTATTAAAATTTCGCGCTCGTTGATTAGAATTCCTCATCGACAGCTATCGGTTCTTGATGATATCTCGATGTGTGTGTGTGTGTGTGTGTGTGTGGATAAGGGCAGTAGTGGTGGTGGACAGCCAACTAAACTGTTGCAGCGTACACTTCGTGCAGATGTGTCTATGAAAGTATATGTATGTATGTATGTACGTATGTGTGTATGTATATATGTATGCATGTATCTATGTATGTGTGTATGTATGTGTGTGTATGTATGTGTATCTGTGTACGAATATGTGTTTGAGTTGGTATGCATATATGTATGTATGTGTGTATACGTCGATGCGTATGTGTCTCTGTATGCTTGTATGTTGGTACGTATGTGCGTCTCTCTATATGTGTGCATGTGTCTATGTATGTATATATGTATTTGTTTATGTGTATGTATGTATTTGTGTGTACTCATCTATCTGCATATGTGTGTGTATGTCATTGTGTATGTCTGTGTTTCTACGTGGACGTATGTATGTCTGTACATGTGTATGTGTGCGCATGCAATGCACTTGTGTATGTAATATATGTGTATTTGATTTATGCTTCTATCTATATATAACCATACACATGCGTATACACATGTGTGTGTATATATCTATACACATTCATGCATAGAATGAAATATATACCCACAGACACAAAAGCATATTTGTTTCACACACGTTTCTACGCATGCGTATGTATATAATACGCATTTATTTGTGTGTTTGTGTATATACACCTATAACTACATCAGCACATGCGTATACAATCTAATTTAAAAGATATCATCAACATTCAGCTGTTGTTGTTGTTGACGTTGCTGTTTCTAGTATTGTTGCTGTTGTTGATGATGATGATGACGACGATCATGGTGTTGTTGATGGCGGTGTTAATGTTGTTATTGATGCGATTACTGATAAGAGAGAGAGAGAGAGAGAGAGGGGGGGAGTGACATAGAAGAGTTTAAAGAGCATTGGGCAGAAAAAGAATGGAAAGCAAGATATTAATTTAGGGTCTTTAGCGAAAGTGATACGGTCCCCCTTTCCATTATCAAGTAAAATATTAAGAACAAATGAAAAAGGCAATAGGGGCCACGGATATTCGTAAATGGAGATGTAAAAATCGTCGGTATTTTATTTAAAGACACACACACATTCATTTTCATAGAAATGCATAGACAAAGACTGGGATAGGTACACATCGGTGTATGTGTGTCTGTAACACTCATATATATATATATATATATATATATATATATATATATATATATATATATATAATAGAGGTTATGAGAGGTAATGGTGTCAATAAGACCCAAAGGTGTCAGTTAATGCTGAGTAAGTGCTATGGATAGACCATAGTTAAGCTCCAGGTTCGTTGATTATGCGAATAAGGAGTTTTTATTAATCATGTATTATTGAAAATGCATTCATAAATAAAGTACAGAACTGGAAATGGTTATTATCTGTTTAGCCTAGAGAGAAGTAAATAACTCTGAAATGGTCTTTTGTACGTGGCCAGAGGATATTACCCTCAGGGGCGCTAGCATAAATCACTAACTGTCTTGTATAGTATTTTGGATTCCAGTAGGTGGTGTGAGACACATCCTATAGATGCTGCTTTGAAAGAGAATCCTCGCAGTGGGCAAGAGATTTGATTTTGGCACTTTCGTATGAGTGCTTGGTATGTTAGTTATATAAAAACACATTCGCTTTCTTTCTTCCAAGAAAAAAAATGTGTTTTTTTGTTGTTGTGATGTGTGATATTGCCTAGGTAAGAGCACTTTCCTTATGTGCACTAAAAAGTTTGTTATTTACGTGTACTTGGGAGCTGTTTCCTAATGAGCTGTAAGAAGTTCCTACCTATGTTTGTGAAGATATCTAGTTTGAACGGGGGATTAAACCAGGTTAATTTTCCCTTCAAAAGCTTCTTTGAGACTGGAATAAGTAATCGTCCATATACAGTAATTTCTCGTCAAAGCCACTTTTCGCAAACGCTTTATTATAATGAAGTACAACTCCATCGAAAATACTTCTCTTTGAGGACAGATTAGAGGCTTTTATCTTGATGCTGGCTACTAAATCCCAAATTATAGCTGGGTGGGGGTAAAATTCCTCGTTAGACTTTCTATAGGGATAATATTTGGCTGTTTTAAAGTTTTGAGCAATGTCAATGATGGTAGGGTAGTTGTAATGAGTTTAACAGTGATGGATGTATTTTAACCAAATTTATCAAAGATTCGAGTTAAATATATATTCTGGCTGTTCATGTTAATTGAAATTATTAGACTGCTCTCTCTGTAGAAGCTCGAGATACATGGGAGGTAGGTTTCTTAGGGGTATCTAGGACAAAAAATTCATTCACATCTTCGACTCGTTCCCGTCGTAACATCACGTGGAGGTATTAAATAATGAATCGCCTTCTTTTTGACTCTTTACGAATCCTCATGCTGCATCAATCACTTCTAAACGTTTATAAATATTCTAATGTCGAAGTCACTAATCTTAAAGTATTGTTTTCCAAAGTGTGGGGCTTTCAGAAGAGGGGATTTCAATCTGAAGTTAATTATCCACAATATAGAACTGGATAAATTTTCTAGCTACTTCTTTGTTCTTGATACCGCGGAACCAATTGCTAATAGTAATGCTATGTTTCCATTAGGCTAAACCAGCGGTCCTAATGACATCACAACTGACAGCTTCGAAGGTGAGCTCGCTTCTTCCTATACCATCTCACTTTTTGAAGTATTAATCAGCCTGTATTTGAGGTTAGAAAGGAATTTGTATTTTCGGCCCTTAAAAGTAATGTGGATGGAAAGGTTGATCCAAACTGTTTCTATCTTTAACAAGTTTGCAAGTTCCTGTTTCCGTATTTATTTCGTTGTGTCTTGTGATGCTAGTTTTCCTGTGTATATTTTATATGATTTGTTTTTATCATTAAGAATCTGTAATTTAGGTAATTGTTTGAAAAGTATCATGAAGTTGTTGAAAGTGTTCAGAAAACGGTTGGAGTGCTGCTCAAATCTTTACGTTTTTAATCATGTTGATCAAAGTATGTTTAAAAGTTTTCAAAGACCTTTATCAGGAGGGAGCACTTGCATGATTTGAAACTAAATTTATATTCGTATTTACTTGTTAACCGATCCAAATATTCCTTCCGTTTTCTCGATATGTCATGTAACGCTTCCTTGGTGATATCTGGGTTGGGTTTTTTTGTTTTTTTTCGGCGGATATAGACGTGATTACTTCCTCTTTATTTTGTCTTCGGCTGTAGAGTGTTTAACCTTTGTAGATTAAGACTCAACTAGGAATGGAGTTATACAGATACATTCACAAGAGCGCTCAACATATTCCATTGAGTTCATTTGTCTCAAAATGACAAATTAAAATGTCATTGAATTGAAAAGAAAAACAATACAACAAAACACCTTCCAGTTTTTGAGTAACAAGGCTTTCTTTCACAACTTCTAAGTAAGTCTGTTTGTTATTGAATGATAAGCATGGCTCGTTTTTATTGGCTGCTTCAAAGCGTAATAGTGTGTAAATATTCGGTTGAAAACCCCTTTTTAAAAAAAAAAATGTCGAAGGCAGCAGCCTTCGGGCGCTATTATTTACAGCTTTGAAAGGCGGCGAGCTGGCAGAGTAGTTAGCACGCCGGGCGAAATACATAGCGACATATCGTCTGCCGTTACGTTCTGAGTTCAAATTCCGCCGAGGTCGACTTTGCCTTTTATCCTTTCGGGGTCGATAAAATTAGTACCAGTTACGCACTGGAGTCGATGTAATCGACTTAATCCCTTTTCCCAAATTTGAGGCCTTGTGTTTCCAGTAGAAAGTATTATTTATTGCTTCGAATGCTTCGAGACCCAGTTCCAAGAAGGAATTATTTCACGTTCTCTCGAAAGTTTATAAATTCTTATGACGTCAACAGGTACATATGTGTTAGTGTTTGCAAGCGCGCACATGCCTCGTACAGGTGGAGTACTGTTGCATTTTTGGGGAATTTCTCAGATTAAAGCTAGCTATTCTCTCCTTCTCTTACTCTCTCTCTCTCTCTCTCGCTCTCTCTCTTTCTCTCTCTCTCGCTCTCTCTCTCTCTCTTCCCAGTCTTTCATTCTTTTTGTCTGAGATAAAATAATAAAACTAGATCTAGAAAGTTTTAAAAACAAAACAACAGAAATAAACAGAAGAAAAAAAAAACAAAGATAAAAGAGGTGAAAGGAGACGTGTGTTGGGGAATTGTGATGGAAATATGGAACAAACAAATACCAAGAGAGAATTAATACAAAACTGATAATGAAGAAATGAATTAACCGGCGGATGGGGAGGTGGTGGTGGTTAGGAGGAGGGTTGGAGGAGGAGGCTGAGAAATTTCGACACCAGCAGCAACAGTAGAAGTTATAGCAAATGCTACTACTACTGCCGCCGCGCATATTGATGCTGCTGCTGCTGTTACTACTACTACTACTACTATTACTACTACTACTACTGCTGCGAAAGCTCTAACGACGACAGCAACATTAACACCAGTAACCACATTATGAACCTCTGAAGTAGTAGTAGTAATAATATCATCGTCATCATCGTCATCATTACTACGGTCGATACCATCTCGTAAAACGTAATACTAACAATAATAGCCACAGTATTAACTAATAATAATAATAATAATAATAATAGTAATGATGATGATGATGACAGCAACAACAACAACAATAATAATGATCATAAGGGCAATAATAGTAACAGTAATTATAGCGACGTCAACAACAACACAAATTATAGGAATAAAGAGAAAACAGAAAAAGAAAAAAAAAAGGGGGGGGCGTTGTGAGGAATTGAGTGGAAAGGAAATTCTTGTGTTAAATTGGAACCATGTCTCCAGAGGGCGCTACTGTTGTACCTATTGATTTAGTTGAGCGGGGGGGGGGGAGTGGGCGGGATGCAGTTAGTACAGGTTGGTGGTTGTGTAGTTTACGTAATGATGGTGGAGTACTGTAATTAACTGATTTGTCTTGATTGTGGCTCAGCACCACCGCCACTACTACCACCTGTACCGCCATCACCACTTCTATTATACCACTTCTGTTATCACCACCACAACCACCTATACCATCACTACTACCACCTATACCATCACCATCACAACTACCACCTATACCATCACCACCACCACTACTACCACCTATACCATCACCACCACCACAACTACTACTTATACCATCACCACCACCAACGCCATTACCACCACCAATACCACTACTTTTACCACTTCTGTCACTGCTACCACCACCACCATCACCTATACTGTTCTACCATCACCACCACCATCACCATCACCCATACCACTATAATCACTACCACTACCTCTACTATCACCCGTACCACTTCTGCCATCACTACTACTACCTCTTCTCCAGCATCATTGTGTATACTACTTCTGCTACTGATTCTACCACCGCTACCACCACTACTATCACGTATACCACATTTACTATTAATACCACTACCTACCATTATCACTACTATAACCAACACCACTTCTACTACTATCGCCGCTGCTGCCACCTCATCCTGTCAGCTCTGCTACCACCTCGACCAAGTACCATACCACCACCACTACTAATAAAACAACTATTGCTACTACTTCAACCACCACTACCACCGCCTCTACTAATACAACTACTACTACCAACACCATCATTACAAGCACTATCACTACCACTACTAATACAATTACTACTACTACTACTAATAATAATAATAATAATACCACCACTACTTATACAACTACTACCACCACTCCCACCACCATCACTACCACCACTGTCGCCGCCGCAGTAACAACAGTAGCGATAACTGAAACAATAACATCAAATATAAAAAAGAAAAAAACCCAACAGCAACACAGGCTTAAGCAGCAGCGGTAGCAGCAGGAGCAGCAGTAACAACAACAACAACAACAACAACACTTTTAGTAAACTACATTATATATTACATTGTTGCTACACATGCAGCAGTCTATATTTTCGATATTCTGCGGTAACGTTACATGGCTGATGCATTACAGAGCCATCATTAAGTGGCAACTATGCTATATTGTAATATCACTGCTACACTGCACTATGGTAATAGTATATGGCAACTGCACTATGGTAATAGTATATGGCAACTGCACTATATAAGTAATATTACATGGGAACTACTCTATATGGTAATATTGCTTTCAAATTTTGGCGCGAGGCCAGCATCGATTACTGGCACTTGTATTCAGTAGCGTAGCTGGAGAGGTGGGGAGGGGCAAGGGAGGAGGTACGTGCCCCGGGCACCGATTGAAGTGGGGGAGAGCGGAGCGCAGAATTGACCATAATACGATAAACTTGAACTCCATATATGAAATTTATATTTTGAATTACCGACTGTACCGAACCGGCAGGTAAAGGAACCCTGATAAAGTATTTATTCCTAAAATAGTCTTTTCTACTCTAGGCACGGGGCCCGAAATTTTGGGGGAGGGAGCCAGTCGATTAGATCGATCCCAGTACGCAACTGGTACTTGATTTTTCGACCCCGAAAGGATGAAAGGCAAAATCGACTTCGGCGGAATTTGGACTCAGAACGTAAAGATAAACAAAATACCGCTAAGCATTTCGCCCGGCGTCCTAAAATATAGCTTTAAAACATTAATTTCTTGTAACAAATAAGTACTATATAATACCATGGATTTTGTAATTGGCTGGGGGGGGGGGCACATTTTTGTGGCTTGCCCCGTGCGCCGTTTACCCTAGCTACGCCACTGCTTGTTTTATCGACCCCGGAAGAATGAAAGGTAAAGTTGACCCCAGCAGTATTTGAACTCAGAATGTAAAGTTGAAAGACATACTGCTAAGCATTTCGCCCGGCGCAGTAGCGGTTCTGCCAGCTCGCTGCCTTATACTGTATAGTAAATATTGATTTCAAATGCTGGCACAAGGCCAGCAATTACATGGGAGAAGTGGAGTCGATTACATCGACCCCGGTGCTCAACTTTCATCTACCCCGTAAGGATGAAAGGTAAAGCTGACCCCAGTGGGATTTGAACTCGGAACGTACAGACGGACGAAATACCGCTCAGCATTTTGCCTTGCGAGCTAACGGTTCTGCCAGCTTTCCACCTTATACTGTATGATGGCATTTCAATAAAAAACATGAGATAAAATTCTTTATGATTGTGTCGAAAGGAGCCACATTTTATGTGCACTGATTCCTTTTCAATGATCTTCACACGATATGATCAAGCCAACCCTAACAAATGCGAAATCTAAAATTTTGCGACATCAGTAAAAGATTTCAAGAGATTCCATAACAAGAAAACAGCGAAACTTTTGAGACAGAAAACATATTTGATTATCAAAAGTTGATACATCAATGATCTGCATTTAATGACAGACTAAACAGTTGCTGGAAGAACGATATGAAGTATGATTTTAATGTGCGAGCGTCAACTAATTTAGCATAAGATTCAGCAGGTGGAGACTTTGAGACTCCCGTGTGTAAACGTCTCGTCACGTTTACACATCAACAAATAACCCTTTAAGATCCTCTTTATTTTCGGTAAAAATTTTTCTGGTAAAAATTTTTCCCAGCAATGAAAAATAGCCTTACTGCTTTTGACAACTGGCAAAAACAGAAACATTTTTGATAGCAAATCAGTCATTTAATTATCAATTTCTGCAGATAATAACCCAACTAATTAACTAAGCGACTAACTAATCATGATATGTAAACCACTCGAGCTAATTAAAAGAAAATTGATTTTCGTTTTATTAAGCGCAAATCCAAATTTTGTAGGCGACTCATACCATTGATCAAATCGTTCATAGTATATTACAGATATTAGCGCCATTCAAACCAAATCGGTTCCACTCAGAACGTAGCATCTTAAATGATAGTTTGCTGCCTTGGCTATTTTCTCTACTCTCAGTTAAATAAATATAAAAATCAGACAAATAAACAGACTGATTTTTATAATCGCGCTGTCGCCATGTTTTTATGCAAGTGGCTCGATAATTAGAAAGCAAGCGCCATTTTGTTTTTACGCTGGTTTTGTGCTCGCATATTGTCGCTATCATGTATTTCGCTTATCTTCCAACCACACATGAAGGTGATATTACGAAAATTAATGAGAGTGGTGATCTTTTAAAATATCGACTTTTATTCTTGTTCTTTCTCGATGTTGTCATTTCTGTTGATTTTAGTGTTTCGGGTTTGTCAACCTCTCATGATCAATAATATCACAAGTGTAACTCTGTATCATCACCAAAAAAACCCAAAGTTAAAAACGGCAACGATAACGACCACCCTCACCACCACCACCAACAACAACAACATCAGCAACAACAACAACATTGTGGATTTTGTGGTAAGAAATTTGTTTCCCAACCACATGGTTCTGGGTTCAGTCTCACTGCGTGGCACCATGGGGAAATTTATTTTAATATAACCTCGGGCTGACCAAAGCCTTGTGAGTGGATCTGGTTGACGGAAACTGAAAGAATTCCGTCGTATATAGTGTGTGTGCGTGTGTGTGTATGTATGTGTGTATGTGTGTGTGAGAGAGAGAGAGAGAGAGAGAGAGAGAGAGAGAGAGAGAGAGAGGGGCGCACACGTGTCTGTGTGTGCGTATGTGCCTTTTTGTCTTTGCTTTGACGACCCACCGCCAACGCTTGACAACCAGTGTTAGTTTGTTGACGTCACCGTAACCTCGCTGTTCGGCAATAGAATAAGTAGTAGACATTACAAAAAAAAAACATAAGAAATGATTTTGCTTTACAAATAAAAAGAAAAAAAACTTCAAAGTGGTGCTCCAGCATGACTACAGTCCAATGATCGAAACATGAAAAAAAATATGACAACGACATGTTTGGTTATGTATTTCATGTGGAGATTTTAAAAAATTCCTGTATTTTCTTCGTTCTCGACTTATGAGGATTGCTTTCAATGTTCTTCTGGCTGTTTGTCTCTCTTATCTGTGTTGGGAAGTAATAACGTTAGCACAATGTCTTTATTTAATTCACTGCGACAGCGTTTTGACAACTTGTCTTTCTAATTCAGTGTTGCTATCGGCCGATGTACGTGCGTGCGTATGTATTTGTGCATATATGTATATGTACATATATATTTATGTATATGTACGTGCGTGTATATATTTATATATGTATATATTTGTGTATATATGTGTGTGTGTGTGTGTGTGTGTGTGTGTGTGTGTGTGTGTGTGTGTGTGTGTGTGTCGATATATATGTACATGTGTAAGGCGGTGAGCCAAATCGTTAGCACGCTGGATGAAGTGCTTAGAGGCATATCGCCCGTCGCTACGTTCTTAATTCAAATTTCGGCGAGGTCGACTTTACCTCTCATCCTTTCGGGGTCGATAAATTAAGTACCAGTTGCGTACTGGGGTCGATGTAATCGACTAGTCCCCCTCCCCCCAAATTTCAGACCTTGTATCTTTAATAGAAAGAATATATATGTATATATGTATGTATATATTTGTAAAAACGTGTGTGTGTGTGTTTGTATATACGTTTATCTGCAACAGAAGCAGTATTAGATTGAAATAGCCATTTATCTATCACACTTAATGTAAATACATCACGAAAAGGCAAATTCCTGCTTTCTATGATGTACTTACATTGAGTAGGATACAGGTAAGGAGGGAGAGAGAGAGGGAGAAAGAATAGAAAAAGATGTCGCACGAAAATGTGAATTCATTTAAAGTAATCAAATTAAAAGACAGTGCGTGGTGTTCCATCAATTAAGTTTAAAAAACACGTAATATATATTCATTGAGAAGTCACAGCTCTGGTACTACAGACATATGATTATAATATTGCAGGAAAGAATCGCAAGACAGACTCTTCAAACTGAGCCAACTTGCAGGGGACCTTAGAGGTAGACAAAGAGCAAGATAGTTGGATAATATCCATAGTCTCAATTAGTCATGCTTAGGAATCCAGATAAATGTACCTGAGGACTTCTGATAGTACTCCACGAAGGAGGTACCCACGACCCTTTTAAGAATAGTGGGAGAATGTAGATGTATGAGTGTGTGGCTAGTATGGCTATATATATTTTATAATAACTAAACGACTGTCTTTAATTCAACAGCGGCTGAATAGTCACCGGAACATCTAGATGCCCCGTGACGTGATTGTGGAAAATTTTCACTGAGTGAAATATTAGAGGTTTAGTCTACTATATTTTACACCGTGTAGACAAAAAGCCATAGCACCGACTACTTGTTGTGCACTCTCAGTGATTAAAAGTCTCGGATGAGCTATTGAACTGCCTAGATTCTTATAGGTTTATATATTACATGTCTGTGTTCGTGTGCATGCATATGTATGTGTATACGCATATATATATATATGTGTTCATATACGCACACATACGCACCCATGTGGTTGTAGAGGAAACGTCTTATGCACGAAGTTATAAATTCATGATTACATCTATATCTGTTCTTGTGTGTATTTGTACATCACTGTTTGTGTGAGAGCGCGCAGAGTACTTCTTTGAATTAAGACTATGTGTGCGTGCGTCGAATATACAGATTCATGTAAGAAGGCAGGTAGATTGGTAGGTAGGTAAATACCGTGTGTGTGTGTGTGTGTTATATGTATATATGCGACTATGTTGCTACATACTCATATATAAATACATAGTGTGTGTGAGAGAGATAGAGAGAGAAAAGATGAATGTTAGAACTAAATAGTGAACACAGCTGTGTCAGAAACATTCGACTGTATAGTTACTTCCACTTTAATCTCACTAAATCCTTTTAAATCCAACATCGAACTTCTCAGTGTCAAAACCATTCGATTAAGCTTTCTAAGTGGAAAATCTTAATGTCTTCCAGAAATACTCGCTAGGTGTCGCTGTCTGTTTCGCATTGGTTGCTACATGACTGGAACTGAAAAGTAGTGTTCCGAAGCGATTTTTAATTCTAGAAGATCGATCGTATCACCTAGATTCCTTTCTTCATCTAAAACTACTACGTATACTAGTTACACTCTCGGAAAAGGCATGAACATCACAAACCCTTATTCTCATACCTTATCAATCTGGGATCTTGTATCCCTTAAAAAAAATAATAAAGCTAGATTAGTAGTTAAATAAAAGCGAAGCTTTGGTGAAGTTGGACCTGTGATCTGGTTTTTGATTGCTGGATAAAATTACCTTAATTACATTTCAAATGTCTTGAAAATAATTCCAGATGTCAATCTCTCCAACTTTTTCATATGTTGATCAACTTTAGACTATTACGGGAAGACTTCAAAGATGACGCCCGTATTTCTGAGAAATAGCATCGTGTGTCAAGTGAATCCATTATTATTATTATTATTATTATTATTATTATTATTATGAAGGTGGCGAACTAGCAGAATCGTTAGCACGCTGGACAAAATCCTTAACGGTATTTCGTCCGTCTTTACGTTCTGAGTTCAAATTGCGCCGAGGTCGACTTTGCCTTTCATTCTTTCGGGGTCGATAAATTAAGTACCAGTGAAACACCGGAGTCGATGTAATCGACTCGTCCCTTCCCCCAAAATGTCAGGCCTTGTGTCTATAGTAGAAAGGATTATTATTATTATTATTATTATTATTATTATTATTATTATTATAGATGTCGTACAGTATACAATATCGTGAGGTTGTTAATTCAAGATATTGTGTCTACCGGGGGGCGGGGTTGTACTGTCTGTCAAGTCACAACAAGGACCTCAGACAGACAGTACTTTACGCAATATGCATGCAGTTCCAAGCAATGTTGACTTTTGCAATGCATCCTGATTGTAGGGTATCTCTAAGGTTTTCAGATGTTTTGGTTTTTTTTGTTCAGATTGGGTGGTATTGAACCCAATATTCCGATGATATTACGGATAACATCTATGTTCGACTCTCGTAGCTGCCACATCTTAGCGATCTCAATTCTCAGGTCTCCATATTTATCAACTTGTTCTCTTTCTTTCATGATAATATGTTGATCTGGCACTGCTACGTCGATTATTAGGTACTCTTGTTGGTCCCTCCTAAAGGTTTCTATATCCGGCCTTCGGTGCTCTAACACTTTGTCTGTCTGGAAATCAAATTCCCAGAGGACTTTTGCCTTTCCCTTTTCGTCCATTACCTTTTCCGGTGTATGTTGGAACCAAGCACCCTTAACCTCATATCCATACTTACGGCATAGTACCCAGTGGAGGTTTTGGGCTACTTTGTCGTGTCTAGGCTTGTACTCTTTCTGCACAAGACTTATTATTCAGTGAGAGAGCAGTGAATGCCATCAAAGTGACACTGGGGCAAAATATACGAAGCCCAGTAAACCCATCATGACTACCCGTCTGATAAGGTTATACCAGGCACATGCATCACAACCTTATGTGCGTAACATGGTGATCTCATTTCAAGATAAACAGCGCATGACCTTGCAGATGGGGCCCAGTTAGAATTTTCCTCAAGTCGAGTAACCTATTCTGCTCAAAAGGTCCCTGAATAAGGGTTGTTTAAGGATGTTAAATGAAACACCCATGTTTCCAAAGGTGAATTATTCAAACCCCAAATAATTCTTCTCAACACATGGCTATGATGCTCCCCCACTACTTCTGCTCGTGATCAGAGATGCACATATCGTCAGCCACTAAGAGACATACTCAACTGTTTATGGTCAAACAAATGACAAGCAAATCTGTGGTATTGAGCAGAATATTTGCTGTAGGCCATCTTTTATACGAACACAAAACAATGTAACTGATAACACTTCCAATCAGTTAAGATCAGAAGCCATGAGAGCTAATTATTATCATTATTATTATTATTATTATTATTATTATTATTAGTAGTAGTAGTAGTAGTAGTAGTAGTAGTGGTAGTAGTGGTGGTAGTAGTAGTTGTATAGTCACTAACATTTTCCATCTTCACTACAAATATTAGTTTAGCATCATCATCACCGATTTCAGCACTCTAATCATCAACAGCGTTACCGACATCAGTACCTTTATCGTCGTCGTCGTCGTCGTCGTCGTCGTCGTCGTCGTCGTCGTCGTCGTGTGATACACTGAAATCTTGAATAAATTATAGGCTTCAGTGAAGTCTATGTGTTTTTGTCTTTCATCTCAAACCTCTCTGTCCATATATAAATACACTGTGTGTGTGTGTATGTATGTAGGGATATATGTATGTGTATATGTCATAACGTACGTATGTAGATATATGTAATGTGGAGGTACGTAAAATGTTTGCATGCATACCACACACACACATGCACGCACAGATACACACGCGCATAGAGAGAAAGGGAGATATAGAGAGAGAGAGCAAAAGAAGACTACAAACGGACAGGCAATTTTAAGTGAGAGAGTCTAGACTCAAGCGTACATACACACGCACAAATGCACATAAAAAGATTGAAACAGAGAGAGAGAGAGACGTACACACACGTTCACATACACGTACACATTCTCACACACACACAACAGACACACAAACACATGAACACACAAGCGCTTGGACACACGCACAGGCATGGTCACACATTTACACGTAGATATTTCTCTATAGAGACAGAAACATAGAGTAAGAGGACGATGGAGACAACGAAAAATTGAACGACAGAAATCAATGCAAAAATTTAGTGAAATGAAAATGAATGAAGACCACTACGCAACCTCAGAAAGAACTGAGTCAAGGAACTGTGGACAGCTGTCAAATGGAAAGACTGACTGCTACAAATCAATGTTAGCGGAAATGGGTTTCATTCGAAGGCGAAGGCCATGATAGGATAGAAGTTTCAAGAATGTGGGAAAGGAAAAGAACGATTGCGGTGGAGAGACGGAAGAAATGGATAAAAACGGAACTAAGTTGGGTAATTTGAGTGAAGAAGTTCTGAAATCTTGGTTTAGTTTGCTTCCAGTGTTTGTTTAGGGAACTTTCTCTCATTCTTAAAACCTCTCTTATATATATATATAGTGTGTCTTTATGTCAGTGCTAGTACCATGCTACCGCTTCCCAACTGGTGTTAGTGTATTTACGTCCCCGTAACTTAGCGGTTCGACAGAATAAGAACCAGGCTTTAGAAATACGTCCTGGGGTCGATTCATTCAACTAAAATTTTTTCAAGGCGGTGCTTCAGCATGGCCGCAGTCTAATGATTGAAAAAGTAAAAGATGACTCCTCTGCCGGCATTCACCATGACAAATCGCTAGCCACCAAACCTTTCTCAATTTTCTCTCCCTGTTTATTTCTGTGTTCCTTTCTGTCGAAGAGCGTAGGCTCGAAACGTAAAAGACTTTCTCACTTTCCGAGCGTTAAACTAATACATCTGTTTGTTGTTTACACACCCGTCTTCGTCTTTTGTTTTTTTTATAAATTCTCACATATATATATATATATATATACACACACACAATCACGGAAGGGTCATAATGCCAATTATAAACACACGCCCTGGTTCTATTTCTCTTCTTCTTTACTTGTTAATTGGTTAACAGTTTAACCATTTCACTAATAGATTGATTAATCGTTCGAGGAATCAATCAATTCATGATTTCTACCAAAGTCGACCTGGAGTAAAAGAGTGCATGCTATTGAAGAGATCGCGACGAAAGGAATTTGACTAAACATAACCGGTTAATTGATTAATCGAACGATTACTTAAACAATCGATTTGCTAATTGGTTAAGTAGTTAACCAATTAACAAATCATAAAGAATGAACTAGAACCAGTGTTTATGTTTATTATTGACGTAATGACCTTTTCGAGACAAAACAAAATCAATAACAACACGAGTTCACATCAAGAATCTTGCAGACCAAACACACACACACACACACACACACACACACACACACACACACACACACACACACACACACACACACACACACACACACGTATGAACATAGGCGCAAAATAAGCTGGAAAAAAAATAGTGCGCAAATATCAAAGATAGAGTAAAGCACTATTTTATTAAAACCGAAAAAATTCACAAACTGTTACTTACCGTTTCACGTAACCGTTCAAGTTGTGACAATATTGTCTGATGAGTGGTTACGGGAAACTCTGAGTAACTGTTTGTGAATTTTTTTTAGTATCAGTAATTAATGAGTCACGGCCTTGACATTACACTTTGTCACGCTAATTCTGTTTGTGAATTACGTTAAGGGTTACGAATCTGTGGAAACGCGTCACCAAAACCAAAACGTGTAAGGATTAATAACAAGCCTATTGCTTTTGTATATCGCTGATTTTATCCCCTATTTAATGTAAACACGCCATTTACGGCTCTTGTATTTATTAACTGGCCTGGGTATGACTTTAGACTGCATCCGGTTATGGGGCCCTGATTAGGGAGTTCCAAGGTTTCGATGAGTGTGGAACCACCTCTTAACCTCTATTGCTCCTGGGTCTTCTCTGACCCCAGAGTAGTAACAGAGACCCAGGCATGAGCTAAATAGCATGTAATCACCCGAGTCAGTGTATGTTGAAATCATAGGATGCAGCATGGTGGATGTGAACGATTTTGGTAAATAAACTTATATATCCAATAACGTATATTACAAGATGATGATTGGATGAACAAACAATAGACTGTCAATGGTCAGGATCAACCAGTTTAGTTAGCGAGCTGTAGTCGTTGCGAGCGCAGCTAAGGTGTTTCAGCTTATGGAGGGCCAGTGTAACTAAAACTCAAGCCAGGTTTCATGCTGCGTCGCTCGATCGGGACATCTGAGCTTGAAGGGTTTCACTAGTTCAGGCCAGTCGCCCGACCGGAAGAGGATGATAGTTATGAGAGAGAGAGTGAGAGTGTGTGGGGGTAAAGTCATATGGAACCTCCTAAAACATCCTGAATATATATAACCATTCTGAATCGTTCTCGTTTTCTGTTCATTCCTACTCCCTTCTCTTCTTATTGCCAACTTCAGGAGAATTGTTTAACCCTAATATTTTAGTTTCCGCTTGTCAGTTTTATTGACACGACTGCATGATTAAGAAGCTTGCTTTGCTATCACGAGGTTTCGGGTTCAGTCCCATTGCGCGGCATCTTGTGAGTGAATTTTGTAGACAGAAACTGTGTGGAAGTCCGTCGTGTGTGTGTGTGTGTGCGCGTTCTTCTGAGTTCCTGTTACCCCCTACACCACCGCTTGGTAACTGGTGCGGTTCGGCTAAAGAGACAGATCGAATAAGTACTGAGATCGATCTGCTCGACTAAAAAGTATACCCTTCAAGGTGGTACCCCAGCATGGCCGCAGTTCAATAACTGAAACAAAATATGTAGCTTAGCTCTAAAAGTCGTCAGCCACCAGATGATCTGGAGGAAGTAACCCAGTTCCTTAGAAATTCTCGGAGATATTATAAAGTCAACATTTTCTGTAATGTCTCTGATACTTTCAATCTTTGTTTCAAGTATACATACGTGAGTGTGTGTATATATGTGTGAGAGTGAGTATACATACATATATATATATACACACACACACACGTAAATACACATGTAAATACACACACACACACACACACACACACACACACACACACACACACACACACATATATATACATATATGAGGTGTTTTCTTACATAGTGGTGCATTATGTTTGTGTAATATAGAGCCATAGGCAACACCCGTGTTCATATGTGTGAGTTTATGTGTGTCCTTTGATGAAGTTGCCAAAAACCTTGTCTAGAAACGATTGCTGTAAAAAAAAAAATAGCATTTCTGATAGTGAGTCTGATACTTAAAAGCTTTCCAGTTCATCTGCAACAACGAAACACTACTCCTACTTCTCCTCCTCCAACTATTACAACCAGAACAATAATACTACTGCTACTACTTCAACACCACTAGTACTACTATAAAGAATAATAATATGGGCTACTCGACCTGAAGAAAATTTTAACTGGGCCCCAACTGCAAGGTGATGTGCTGTTTATCTTGATGTGAGGTCACTATGTTGCGCACATGGTTGGGATGCAGGTGCCTGGTGCACCCTTATCAGACGGGTAGTCATGATGGGCTTCGTATATTTGTATCTCAGTGTCTCTTTGATGGCATGCGCTGCTCTCTTACTCAATAATAATAATAATCCTTTCTACTAAATGCACAAGGCTTGAAATTTGGGGGCAGAGCTTCATTGGTACTTAATTTATCGACCCCGAAAGGATGAAAGGCAAAGTCGACCTCGGCGGAATTTGAACTCAGAACGTAAAGACGGACGAAATGCCGTTAAGCACTTTTTCCGGCGTGCTAATCATTCTGCCAGCTTACTGCCTTTCTTTCCAATTTTGGCACAAAGCCAGCAATTTTGAGAGGAGAGCATTAGTCGAGCCATCGACCACAATATTTGATTGGTACTTTATTTGTTCCATTCCGAATAGACGAAGAGCAAAGTTAACCTAGGCAGGATTTGAACTCAGAATGTAAAGAGATGGAACAAATGTTACGAGATATTTATTTCCGACTCTCAGGCGATTTATCCAGCTCGCCATCTCTCCAACATCACTTCCCTATCTAAAAACAAGTTGAAGAAAACGGTGGGAGGTGCTTTAGGGAAGATGGAAGTGCCTGTCTTCAATACTTTGAGCTTCGATCACCGTAACTTCTATCGTCATAGCTACCAGACAAGGAAACTACCTAGCCAACCCTACTAATGGAAGGTACTGACGTGATCAATGCAATAAATTCGACTGATTACTGGACACATTATGTCGAACAGCGTCCAACAGCTTGTTCACACAACTCCACAAGTCAAAAATCCTTGGACAATGCAAGAGTGTGTGCAGTAAAATTTCGTCTTCTTGTGCACTCAGATAGTCTTGCCAGTAGAGTCTGTCTCGAACCGGCAGTGCCCCTTCATAGCGTTGCAAGACTAAGGATTTCTGGAAATTGTTCGTAGCAGTCCCTGGCTCGACTTACCAGTTCATTCTCGTCGACACCTGAGATCGAAATCGCTCTGACTGACCACTCGTTCTCTGTATATTGATAAACTGGAACTTCCACCGATCACATTGACAAAGCGTAGAGGTATTTCCGAAGTAAGGATCTAACGAAAGAAATGGAGAGCTTGTTGCTAGCCTCTCAATATCAAACATTAAATTCTGATTCATTGAGTAGGATATTTAATGCACCATTTCCATAAATAAATGATGCTTGCTTAATGAAAGAGTGGAAAATATTGATTATCATACTGTAACAAGCTGTAAAATGATAGCTCAGAAATAACACAAGTGATGTCATGAAAAGGGTTGTCTCAATTTACACTGGTCATTTCGTAAAAAAATATGGACACAATACTTCAAACAATTGGTATAATCATATACCAGAAAAGGGCCCAACTGGACCTGGTTCCAATAATTCTCTGAGTCTTTGACATCCTTACATGCAGAACAATTGAACACCGTAGACCAGATGTCATTATATGTGACATGTCATAAATTCAAAATATCCATGTGAAAGAAGAGAAAGACTAAAATTACAACTCTGTGGAAAAATTATCTGGCTCGGCACTACTAAAAATATATTCATAAAGAATACCGACTTTGTTTTGTATGTGCTGTTTCGGGATAAAAAGAAAAAAAAGAACGTCAGTCACGTCTGCGCTGGATTCCCCGATATTGCACTATTAGAATACATCCATAAACAACATGTGGTTCCTTCTTATCTTCATTGAAAAACTATGCAATGCTAAATTGGCGACAGTGTCATAAAGCATTTAATGTTTACTAGTTCTACAATGTTTCATATGACGTGTACAACTGATAGAAAAATATCCCAGCGAAAGTAACTGAAGTTCTCCAAGCATAAAAATCTTTTTTAGTGGCAATAATGAAAGTGAAACTACGGATGCAAGAAACTTCTCTGTGACTATGGAATTCAAGAAACAATTACACAAGAAACTAAAAATATAATTGAAGATTTCCCTAGTAAAATTTCCATAAATGAGGCTTAAAGAATAGTGTTCCATGAAGTGTGCCACATTCATGAGAAAACATTTCTGAGAAATACAGATCTATTCTACATTAGAGTTATATATTGATTTCGGTGTAGTTAGTACATATATCTTACCAAGACATAATAAGTATCATTATTGGTTGTTATAGGTTGGTAAGTGAAGCTTCTCTTGTAGGAGAATCAAATCAGAATTCTTTGTGTTCTGGAAAAAAAATACCGTCATTCAGTGTTGTTGGCCCTGAATAAAGACGCCATGTTTGTGTAACAAGATCAATAAAGATAGCATATGTTGCGGCTGTTTTGCTATTTTACGTGTGCATTTTATGTGCATCTTACTGTAATTTAACATTCGACAAACTTGCAACGTAAATATCTGTATTTGTGTACAGAAGTATTGTCAACACACGCAAAACTACATAGATATACTGATGAAGAATATGTGTGTGCTGAAGCATGTACCATAACATATGAATAATACAGTTACACAAACGGAAGTGCGTACACACACATTGTACACGCATACAGACACACATATGTGTGTCTATTATATATACATTATATTAAACACACACCGCAGATAAATGCATACATAGATACATGCATACTTACATACAAATACATAGAATTGTGCGTAGATATCAGCATAAAAATGTACTACATCCACCACATAAACACAGAAAACAGTACATGAATATACACCCACACAGTACTATAACAGAATACAATATTTTTTTCACTGAAATTTTCTCAACATTACTCATTTCACAGTACAAACACTAAATGTACAATAATATCTAGAAGAAAAAAATGATAAAACATCAATAAAATTGCTTTCGAAAACAGGGTTCGGGGAAATGGAGAGACGCACTGTTTGAAGAGGTGACGCCATTACTGTAAGAGGAACCTCCTATATAAAGTTGGCCTTACAACAAACTACAGGAAGACATTTATTGAGAAGCCATTAACAAACTAACATGACTCTATCTATCTATCTATCTATCTCTATGCATATATATATAGACATATATACATACATATACATGTACAAAATCATATGTATGCATACATCTGTGCGCGCATGTAAATGTGTATTAATTTTTACAGGGAAAATGTTGACAGTGATTTCGAAGCGGTTGTGATGGAGGAGGAGGTGGTAGTGACAGTGGTGGTGGTGGTGGTTTTCATGGTGTTGTTTGTGGTTCTTTTGTTGATGGAGATGATGCTGGTGATAACGATGATGATGATCGTCGTAATTGCTGTTTCAGTGAGGCTGAGGCTGGTAGAATTCAAGCATCATTCACTTCTATTAGGGCGACTCCATTGCATGCATACACGCACACACAAACAGACACACGCATGCACAGACACATACACTCACTCTCAGTCACACACATATGTAAATTAAATTACGAGCCAGCAGTGTTTATTTTTTCCATTAAAATTTATTATGAGTTATACCCAAAAGATTTTAACCGTTACTGCTTTCGTTAACTAATCAAATAAATTAATCAAATTTCTAGATGCATAAGACAGACGTAAAAGTCAGTCAAATTTATCATAGAACATCATCTTTGTGTCTCGTCAGCCAGAAGCACTCCTGGACTAATGAATCTAACAAAAGCCGATGGTCTGGTCTTGTTTATAACTCCAGTAAATAAAACTATTTGCTGGTGCGTGGTAATAACTACGTTATATACACAGTGGACAGTAAGAATTGAAACGGAGATTGGCATATTTTTTCTTGATACGTTCCGGATTATTCGAACGTGAATATGCTAATCGCTGTGGTATTTCGTCAATTAGTATAAAATACTTTGTTCTGGAGCTTACTAAGTATCTGAAAGCGTATTGTGTCCCTTTCATTTAGGCTTCATGTTAGGGCAGGCTTGCGTAGAGAGTAACGTCCATCCTGAAATAGATCCATGTTTGAAGAGACGCACATACACACATAATTGTATAGAAATATATACAAATCTCACAATCCCACAGAGCCATTCATAAAAATACATCCACCTCACACACTTATAACCACACACTTACTCTCGTATATTTGTAAGCAAATATTTAATGCTATAGAATTGTGTAAGTTGGTTTTTCTTAAGATTATCAGTAGTTCTGCATCATTGAACGATTTCTAAATGCTTATCATCATTGTCTACTATGATAGATATTAGTTTAGGATGGCCAAAATAAATAAGAATACATCTATCTATCTATCTATCTATCTATCTATCTATCTATCTATCTATCTATCTATCTATCTATCTATGTGTGAAACAAAAAAAATTAAGTGTATAAAAGAATTCGTGGGAGGAAAAATATTGATTTAACCTAACGCCAATTGTATGTATGTATGTATGTATGTATGTATATGTGCAGATTTGTATGGCTTGTTTATGTATGTCTTCTTATGCATATAGTTACATATCTAGACATGCTCATATAGATTTAAATGATAAACTTCTGGAAAGTTTTACACATTTTTATAGTTCCAGTGATGGATTGAATTTGTAGTCTTTGAAATCTACGCCATGAGAATCATATTTTCCTCTTTTATAAAGATGTATCTTCGTGCATTGTATTTGGTGTGCTGAACCGTATATCGGTAGAACACACACCACACACACACATTAGATGTTTCACCGGACTTCACTCCGTTACAAGTATTCGGGCAACGCTTCCGGTTTCAGGATAACTATAACTTCCTCCCTTTCTGACACCAGTCTGGAGTTCTTGAAACCAATAATAATAATAATAAAGAATCATGGGCTCTTCCCCTTCCTCCATCCCTGCCTCTCGTACTAAGAGGGTAAAAAAGAAGTAAGAAATGAACATAAATAAATTTATAACAATCATATATCAGGTAATTGATATATTGTATAAAGGTATAAACGCAAGGGTATAGATATACATATACGTATACACACACACACATATATGTATACACTTAAACATACGTTCAAACACACATTCATACGTAAATATAAAGTGTGTGTATATAAGTGTTTGTATTCAATCTCTTACACGTAAATCTCTCTCTCTCTCTCTCTCTCTCTCACTGTGTGTGTGTTTGTATTCAGACAATCTCTTATTCTCAAATCTATATCTCTTCTGCAGAGAGGAAATTGTCTGCTCAATGATATTTTTTTTCCCATTGTAAGAAGAAACTATCATCACCATCACCATCATCATCGTCGTCGATGTTATGATTTGTTGATATTACACTTATAGATATTGATATTATTATTATCATTATTATTATCATCATTAGTTTTTGCTGTTTCTGTTGTTCATTTATTCGTTCCCATTTTTTTTCTCTCCGTTGATCAAAAAAAATTACAATCTCCAATATAATTTTGCCATTAAATTGTGAATACGTGTGTGCGTGTGCATGTATGTGTGTTTGCATTTATGTGTGCATTTACATATATTTATACACACACATATATGTACACATACATGCACACACACACACACGCATTACATTTATTGGTATTAATACTTATTTTTTTAGTATTTCCTCTCTTTCTTCTCTTACTCCCTCTTTCTCTTTGTGTGCCTGTAATGATATATATATATATATATATATATATATATATATATATATATATATGATATTAAAATAGCGATAGAAGACGAAAAGAGAGGGGGGGCTGGAGAGAAGACTGGTTACGATGTAGAAAATGCCGAAAGAAGATATGGAGCTAAAGAATATAGGAAAGAATGAGAAATGTAGAGAAAGTGAAGCAGTGAATCACGTGCCATCTTTTCATCAGATGGCATCCATTTTGGGATTTCACTCGTCCACTAAAAAGGCAGGTTTTCAAGTACTTCCGGCTGTTGATTTCTTCACAATTCTCTCGTTAAATATATTTTTTCTTCAAAAATCCGATTCAAAGAGAATATTTAAACATTTTCTGGGTTTTTAAAAATCAATTTTCAGCGAATTTTATTCTGTTTTATTTTGTAACATTTGGCTTCTGAATTGAGGTGCGATTTCTTTTTTCTTCTTTTTTTTTTCTTCTTTTAGGCGGAATATGAGGAAACGTTTGAGTGTGCATCAGAGAGAGAGAGACAGAGAGAGAGAGAAAGAGAGAGAGAGAGAGAGAGAGAGAGAGAGAAAGAGAGACGGACTGGCAGATAGACAGACAGACAGAGAGCATCTGTATGTTTTATAAATAGTTTGAATATAATTAGACAAAGCAAAATAAACTTTGAAAATAGAATTAAAGAAAATTTAGTAGTTCATGTAACTGTCGCTATACACTATATGTGCAACGTTTATATATATATATGCATGTGTGTGCGCGTGTCTGTGTGTGTGTATGAGAGGTACGTGTGTGTTTATGATATTTGTGTTATATATGTATATCAATATCGGCCTCTTTAAAGGAACAGACTTTAAATATAAATCGATAAACAAACAAATGTTTTAATAATCTTCAGTTGATTTTTTTCGTAATTTTCCGCGAATGAAGTTTTACAAGTAGTGAAATAGAATATTGATCCTTTGGTCAATTTTCTATGATTGTTTGACTGAAACTAATATAACTGGTATTAATTTGATTGATTTGGTGTAGCAGAGAAAATACAAAAGCAATTACAACTTTCATTACGGCTAAAAAAAAAAAAAAGAAATTTTTTTTTTTTACATGCAAACGAGATGTCGGCTCTTGAAGCACGAACGAGAATAAAGGAATCATCTTGCCAGGCATGGGTGTGTGTGCGTGAGTGAATGGTGTGTACGTGTGTTTGTGTGTTCGTACGTGAGCATTAATTTGCGCGAACGAGATAAGAAAAACGTGTGCCGAATACATAGTTGAATAAATGATTGTCCTGTATATCATGTAATACATAGGATATATATCCCTGGCGTCCATGCGTCGTATATAATACACATTCACCATTTTTTTTTTCAACTACCAGAGTAAATTAGAACGCAAGAAAGAAGGCTATTAAAAGACTGAAAAGAAGCATAGACGTTTAAGACAAACTTGCGAAAATGCCTTCGACAGGCAAAGAGTTAAATTTAATTCTGTTATTACGACAGTTTCTTGTTTCTTGTATGATCTTCAAAATTACTGACGTACGGCTCAAATTTTTAACGGATGCAGGTGACATAAACTGACTTACTGTAATGATATTTGCCAATTCTTGGTCGGTTCTAGCATCTTGGCAAACATTACAGTCATTATTAGAATTCTATTTCTAACGGTATTTAACAGCAGAAGATTTCTATCCAGTCAAAAGCATGAAAAAGTTCTTCAAGAGACCTACTAATTAGGTCTAAGTTAATGACACTTGAAACTTAAATGGAAATAGATCTGACAACATATCTAGTCCAGATCTAAAAGATGCCTCACCTAACTAACCAATAAATAAAAAGACCTCTTTCAGACGCTCAACTGGTGGTGCAACGAATAAATAAAATACTAACTACGGTCAGGATATAGTCTTCAAATGGTTTTGCTTTTGTGATTAGTCTTTGATGTTCATACGAAACACCAAAAGATATTTCTATCTTCACGGCTTCATGCTATTTTAGCCATCTATTAATAAACTGGAACCATATGACGGGCTCAAATCGATGACCAAGATTATTTCTCCAGCAGCTGGTATTAAATAGTTAGAGACAATGATTTTGAGTAAAGATAAAAGATTTTGTCGGTTAGTTCTTCCTTATCTTCTTTTATCTTACTTAATCTTCCTCCCCTGTTTATATATACAAGTTACACTCACTTATGTTCCATATATATTATTTACAATCAATAACAATACTGCTTTCTATGAAGATCTGAACCAAACTAATACATAATATAAATTTTTCGTTTTATTAATTTCGTCTTCCGTATTGTTTTTTATTGATCCGTCTAATCTAAGATACACACACATTCACACACACATATATATATTTATATATATATGTGTGTGTGTGTGAATGTGTCTGTGTGTCTGTGTGTGTGTGTAAAACATCAAATATATCCACCCGGTGTAGGCCAAAATAAAGAACCGTCCTCCTCTAGATCTGTCCATGGAAATAATGACGAAAATCATTTTCGTAAGTTGAATTCAGAAATGTAGTTCCAATGTTCTCAATTCGATCAAACTCTAAGGTATATTTAAACGTATTTCAGTTTTGACGATAGCTGTACTGAAAAAACATTAATGGCTTTGTAACTTCAATTTTTAAACACGACATTACCGTCAACACAAATATTACATTTTCAATTTTTATGCGCTTTAACTGTGTTTATTGGTCTTTAATAATGATATTTAAAAAAAACTGACTATTTTCTTCTTATAATACAATATAGATGTAGCTAGGAATACAGAAATAATGTTTGGCTGTGTTGTGACTTCACATTTAAACGAAGGTCAGTACTCAGCCTGGCAAAATGACAAGTGCAAACCAGTATGGAAGTTGTACATCTGCGAATATTTGAATTTTAGATGAAACAATCAATTTTATTTTGAAGTCCAAATTATCTTACTTTAATCGATTCATGGGAAACACTCATTAGTGTGGTGTTTTCATTTATCTCCTCCCCTAAAATGTAGGGCATTTATGCAAATTAGAAGAAACTAATTAATCACCAGAGTATATTTTAAATTATATGTAGTTTTTTTCTGTCACATTATATATATATGTGAGTGTGTATATATATATATATATATATATATATATATATATATATATATATATCTGTGTGTATATGTAGTGTATATAGAGTTTGTGTGTGTGTGTATATATATATATATATATATATATATATATATATATATATATATATATATGCGTATGTGTGTATACGAACACAAATAAACACACAAATACACACACGTGATTGTTTTGATATAAAGTTATCCATAAAAACAGCTCGACATTAAACTGAAGGATCCCCCGATACTTTTTAGTAGAGTAACATATTTATTAAAATTTACAAGAAGCTAAATAGTGACTTCGAAACCTCGGCTTATTAGCCGTCAGCAGGCTCTTTAACGACAGCTAGTTATGAATAAAACATTGGGAAAAATTTGTATGTTCATGCGTGTATGTGTGTGTGTTTAAAGTTATTTTAAACAAAGTATTTGAAAATAACGGAACATTTATTGATAGAGGTAAATCATTGTAGACTCATAGCTAATTTGAACAATTATGCATGTATGTATGTATGCATGTATAACGTGTGTGTATGTATGTGTGCATGCATACATACATACATACTTGTATGTTTGTGTAAATATGTATCTACATATCCATGTAACAGTTTTATTTAACATATTTCATCTCGTCTAGATTTAAAATGGAGTTCAGCAGACGATCGATACTTTGGCGGGAAAATTATTAAAAAGAAAACATAAAATATAGATTTATTTTTCATCAAAAACGCATAAATCAAAGGAGATAACGATTGAAGAGGATATGGGGACGAATATTATGTCAACCATTATTAAAACTGGGAATCAATATAAATAGGGCTCGTGAAACAAACTAAACAAATGATAAAGAAAACATTACACACATCCCAAGCAAATCATAGGCGGAGTGGGGGGGGGGGGGTGGGTTAGAAAATATTGAAAAGTTTCAAGTGTCTTTTTGTTTTACGCTTTCATTTTATTCTGTGTTTCGTTTTGTTTCATTTTTGACATGTATCACCATCTCCTTGATAAGAACATCGGCAATATTAATCTCAAGATGTCAGAGAAAAAAGAAACACGTGTGTTGTATGCCATGTGTAAATGTGTGCGAGTATATATATATATATATATATATATATATATATATATATATATATATATATGCATATACGCATCAACACGAGTATGGTGTGTGTGTGTGTGTGTGTGTGTGTGTGTGTGTGTGTGTGTGGAATAAAAAGATGGGTGAGTGACAAATACAAAGCAACTCTCTCTTAAAATATTTGATAGATGAATAGCCATATTGAATTCCAAGTCGACAATCAATTGAAAGCGTGAAAGTGATATCATATTCAGTGATGTAAGTCGTAAAGCAAGAGGAAGAGATGACGGCTCTCAAGAATTGCCACCTCTATTTACGAGAAGATATTTCCCAGCACTTAGTTTTTTTTAGGTTTATTGATTTATATTTCATTTATATACGTTAGTATTTTTTTTTAAAACAGCTTCCTAGTGACGATAGACTTAAGAATGAAATATTGTACAACATCGTGCTTAAAAGGTTGAAGAAGAACTCCAGTGCTGAATGGACAGTTGCACTGACGAAGATGTTTCATGGAACATTGCATGATAGTAGTATGAAAGGTTCGTGTGTGTTTCTTTTTTTTTTCTTTCCTTAGACATGACAGTTAAGTACACATAACTTGATCTCTGACCAAGAAGAAATAGTGTCGAACCTCCAAATGAAGATTTATGCGTTGTATCCAGTGGCTTCCACATTTTGTACCTCTCGATTCATACTATACTACTTAGATGCTAATAAATATGATGCGTAGATAAAGCTAACGGCTGCAAAAAGCGGGAACATTATACAGTTGAGTTTAAGTCACTTTGTGAAACTGGGAATCACTAAGAGACATCATAGCACTGTATCTTCCTCTTGTCAACATAAAATGTATCCGCTGCTTCGGAGTTCCATCCTCCCGTAGTGTCTCCCGTAACATAAACTGTAGGTGAGATATTTTCTTGTTGAGATCGGGCTAGAGGAAGTAAATGGTTTCTTTTCGTGATATTAGTGTTGAAGGGGTGGTTGATGACTTAGACAAGGGTAGATCAAGCATGGACAACCTTTCTCGAGAAACAGGTCGCATAAGAAATGTCTCATCATCCGGCATTACTAAAAACACCTGTTTGTTATCCCCTCACCTATCTTCGTCGTTTATTTTCAGTAAACTTGAACTATAAACACACACACACACACACACACACACACACACACACACACACACACACACATATTCATTCATTCGATAATCGCACTCGTTTGTTACCTGTCACCTGCATGTTTAATCTTGTATTAAATTTACTTAAAAGCTTTATAGCTTTATTTGCTTCGAGATGCAGCACGGAATTTTGTCAGTGAACAGGTCGCGGTCTCAAAGTGACGAAAATATTTTGGCAAATTAAATTTAAATGCTGAAGTGAATCTAACGGTTTTTGTGTGTGTGTGTAATTCAAAATATAAACAATAATGAACCATAATTTTTATTTTCCACAATGCAGCAGAATTAATTGTAAGATAGAAAATACTGTTGATTTTTGTATACTT
>NC_142947.1:8393967-8431664 GCF_046866305.1 Octopus bimaculoides
ACTGTAATGATAATATTTTTCTTTATTAGCCGAAAGGGCTGGAAGAGATACAAAAAAACTAAATAATAAATTTCACTTGAGGTTACAAGGAAAGAAAACATGGAGTCTACAAATGCGAAAGTGAGTGGGTGAGAGATGTTATACTATATATGAATGGATGTATTAAGATTACAAGATTACATATATTTGCACGGAAATAAATAAAAGAAGTACGATAAAACACACACTAATTTTAAAATATATGTATATATATATATATATATATATATATATATATATATATATATATTTAAAAGGAAATAAAACATGAAAGATTACTAGCTAGTATGAGTTTCGGCACTCAACGACCCTAGCCACTAAACAATTATTAAATTGTGAACGAGAGAAACCAAATGCACCATTATGCATTATTTGAGACATTTGCTGTTAAAAAAACCCTCATCGTCTTTGTAGATGTTGTTTGATGTTCGTTGTAATGTCTTATATTCTTTCTTAAAATCTATCTTTTCTATGTTGTCTATATTCTGAACCTTTCTCTTTCTGTGTCATTCTAATTTCTTCGGAAAGTCCATGACGCCACAAATGCGTAATTTTGTTCATTAATTGTTTGTTTGATTTTTTTTTTGAAGGACAGCGACTCTTAGTTCTTCTTCAACGCTTTTTCCTCGTCCTTTTATTTTTGTTTTGAGGAAATTGTTCCTCCTTACTTGTTTTTGTGGTTTTATACTTATATTTTTCGTTAATTGAAAATATTCTTCCTCTTCTGCTTCCCCGATACTTTATAGATATTCATCTGTAACTATCATTTCTTTACCCACGACGTTGGAATGGTGCTATTGGTTGGTACTGTAAATGGACAAGATATTTGTCCACTTATTTCTAAGACATTCGGCTCATGGGTGATTTTTATTTCGACAACTACATAGCACGTAGAGCGTATGCCTTAAATGATTAATCTCTTTCTCTTTGTCACGGTGCCTTCTACTGGGCACAGTTTCGTTATGGCTCTCTGGCCTTCACACATTATTTAGAAGTTGCCAATCCATTTTGACATTCTCTGTGCACGTGCTATCTTTGGTTAGTCCTGTTTTAACCACTCTTCCATTCTGTAGTCCGAAAGTAACGCCTAGCTACGTGTTTACATCGTTTCTGATGTTTCCTATCTTTACCCTCGCATTTCTTTGACAAAATGAAACGGCCACAAATGTCTAACAATTTCAGTCTCCTTGGCTGCCGCTGATCCAGCGATCCTCAATTTAGGTCGGCTCTGGGCTCCAGACAGTCATCAGGCGCTCGCTGACAGCAGTTAGAACGAATCTGTGTTGATCCAAGAGTTTCGTTTTGATGTCAAGGCCAACCCCATGGATGCGTGGTTCATTAGGATTCTTCCCCTTCCGAAAACGCGTTCGCGCGCACACACACACACACACACACACACACACACACACACACACACACACACACACACACACAGATATATGCGACAGGCTTCTTTCAATTTCCGTCTACCAAATCAACTCACAAGGCTTTGGTCGAACCAAACCTACAGTAGAAAACACTTGCCCAAGGTGCCACAGAGTGGGACTGTACCCGAAATCAAGCTGTTACGAAGCAGCCTACTTACAACACAGCCACTCCTAACCTTTCATTCATTTGAAGACAGCTCCACCTTCGTTTTAGTAAATACGTCATTAAACAGAAGTGTCGCCCGTTGGCTAAATATGACATTAATGCGTCTGGCCTCCTTGATATATATATATATATATATATATATATATATATATATATATATATATAATCAAATCAAATGAATAA
Source organism: Octopus bimaculoides (assembly GCF_046866305.1). Taxonomy (NCBI): domain Eukaryota; kingdom Metazoa; phylum Mollusca; class Cephalopoda; order Octopoda; family Octopodidae; genus Octopus; species Octopus bimaculoides. The sequence goes on from NC_142947.1 coordinate 8,395,783, forward strand.
TAACAGACGACTACCACGCATTGCTCATGACAGACAGATATATATATATATATATATATATATATATATAATATATATTTATACACATACACACACAATCAAATGAATAATAACAGACGACGACCACACATTGCTCATGACATATATATATATATATATATATATATATATATATATATATATATATGCGTGTTGAGTGTGTGTGTGTGTGTGTGTGTGTGTGTGTGTGTGTATATATATATATACATAAAATTTTAGCAACTGGATAGGTTTAGGTGTGGTTAGATGAAAGACGTAACTGAAGGCCATGCGTGTTTAAACAGGACTCACTATCTTCTCACAAAGACCCATCTAACCAAAGAATGGATGCTAAGCAATCTTTACGATCATGTAACACCAAACTCGACGAATTTAAATCCCATTCACTGCCACGTTTGGCGCATTACTGAAAGGGAAGCTAATCGACGTTTTTACAGTGACGTATTTTCATTGAAGGCCGCCATTGTCCAGGTGATGCCTGAAATGAATAGAGCTCATTTAGTGCAGGTATGTTAAACAATTTAGGCCCCGAATAGAAACCGTAATCGAAGTTGAAGGCGGATTCATAAAGTAATCTGATAAGAAAGTATATCGAGAAAATGAGCGCAAATTCTTTTATTAAAATACGTTCGGTTTTTGCTGGATTTCAGTTCATTTATTAAATTACCAAATATGTCTTCAAATACCTCTTGCACCCTCTACAAAGGAGTGTATGTATGTATGTATGTATGTATGTATGTATGTATGTATGTATATATGTATTGATACTGTCCGGCATCAGTTCCTCCTGGCCAAGGCTCCATTCACTTTGGTGAATGGAAAAAGCACCTCCTTATAGGTGTCATTAACACACACACACACACACACACACACACACACACACACACACACACACACACACACACATATTATATTGTGTTTTGAATGTGTATTGTAGGTATTGGCTGCTCTCGATTTTAGTGGTTGAATGTAATCTTGTAATCTTGGATGAAGTATGTTATTAAAAATTGTTAATTAAAATCTTAGAGGTCGGGACAGTTCAGTCATCCGTCATTAAAAATCAATAAAAGTTCAATATTTGTGAGATCCAAATGACGATAAGTGACAGTTGTCTGATATCGGTACTTTAACTAGCAGATATTATCTTACTAGTGCTCAGTCAAATGAGAGATTGTGTTGATAAAATAGAATAGAAAGGAAAAACAAAAACAAAACGAAATTATGTTGATAAATATTAAACATCCATAACCAATTCCTACTTTTACATTTATAATTAATTAGACAGTTAATTAAGAGATTTAACTTGCAATATTCAGGAATCAGTCTGCTTTGATAACACCCCGCCACCCACCGTAATTCTAAAGGTAAATTGTCAACTGCCGTGCTTCTGTATCTCACCTTGTATAATCTGTAATCAACATTAAAATTAAAACGTTACCATAATCTTCACTTACTGTATTGTCCTTCTCCTCTTCGTCACCATCACAATCATCATCTGTCCCCCCCTCTCTCTCTGTATATATATATATATATATATATACAGAATCTACAGAATCTACATATATACACTAGAAGGAGTACCCGTCGTTGCTCGGGTATTAAATACTTCGCAATGGTTTTAATAGGTTCTACCATTCTTTTTTTCGCAATTGTTGGTCATACGCGGATGAATTCTGTGCAAATCGAAGTCTCCTAACGTTATCCTTAGGATGAGTAAATAGTGTATAAGGTGTGAAGCAATCCACCAAAGCAGTGAGAAGTTACCCAAAGAAGGTAACTCTGGGCAGATATGGTGTTTTTAAATCATTTATCATTAGAGAGAATTGTTTCCCCATGGTATATATATATATATATATATATATATATATATATATATATGCAAATTTAGGTTAGTTAAAATACGTTTGTGGCATATTTCAACTTCTAAAGGCAGATTTATAGCAGTTACCATGGAGAAACAATTCTCGCTGATGGTAAATGGTTTAAAAGCACCACATCTGCCCAGAGTTACCTTCCTCGGGTATTTCCCATTGAGGAAACCGAAAGAACCAGAAACGCTGTGCCAGGCAATCTGACAGAGATCCACACTGGACAGAAATGGTGTTTTTACACCTTTTTACTATAAGAGAGAACTTTTTCACTACGGTAACTGCAAATGAATTTACCTTCAGAAATTGAAATATGTCGTCTAATCACTGCTTGGCGCTGATACTACTATACACAACCTGCCCGGCAAATTTTTCTGCTCTTAAAATGATTTTATCTTTTATATATGCTGTTCAGTCTTTCTATTTGTTATATATACACCTACTACACATACATATATGGTACAGGTGGAGCTAAAGCAGCGATTCTTACACATTCTTATACATGCTTCTCGCCTTACCAACACTAAAGAGTATCCCTCCGTAAGCGTCTTCCTTTTCTTCTTTTTCTTTTCTATCCCCTATCTTAAAATTTTAACTTGACAAAAATAAAATAATAATAATAAAATGCTAATGAGTGAACTTTCACCATTCTGGATGTCTCTCGGGATCTTTCCGGAAATTAAAAACATAAAAATAGAATAAAATAACCAAACAGGTTAAAAACGAAAAAATATGCATTAAAAAGCATCTAAATTAAAAGGAAAAGCTAGCAAAAATAACGTTTGCTACATTTCTCTTGCGGTCAGAACGTTCAGTTTTTGTAAATTAGGTGTCGACATTTTCTCGTCTTTGATTTTGGCAAAATGTCAAGAAGTTAGTTGAGTTTGCTGAATATATGATTCCCTTATAGAATGTAATTTAGTAGGAAATGTAGAAATTCTATGAACAATAGTTAAAGATAGGCCAATACCGTTTTTACGCTTTGGTAGCTATTTTTTTTATAGACTGATGAGAACACTCCCTGTTGCTTTGTTAGAGATATATAATTTACAAACATAGACGCGCACATATATATATGTGTGCGTCAGTTATACGTATGTATAAATACATATATAATGGGTAGTAACTTAACTGCTTATATGCGTGCGTATATGTACATATGTATAATATATATATATACATATGTATGTGTATATATATATATATATATATATATATATAATGGAGAGAGGGACAGAGAGAGAGAGAGAAAGTAATCGGGTTTGTGGAGTGACTTTCATAATTATCTTGGTGTTAGTGAGTTAGAGTTTTTAGCTGTTGGTGATTGATTTCTTTAGTACTGTGTTTTTTATGTGTGCATGCATAGACACACACACGCACATATATACATGTGTATGTATATATATATGTGTCTGTGTATGTGTGTGTATATGTATATGTAGATATATATATATATACGTGTATATATATATGCATATATATACATACTCATCTATACATATACATTATATATATATATATATATATATATATATATATATATATATATATATATATATATATATACATGTGTATATATATATGTATGTGTGTATGTATGTAAGGGTGTGTGAATTTCAGTAAAAATGGTGGTGCATATGTGGGAATGGGTATGTGTATGTATACGTATATGTATTCCCATTATATGAATAGGTGTTCCTATATATATATATATATATATATATATATATATATAGTGTCAGTATGATAATATATTTGTGTGTGTGTGTGTGTGTGTGTGTGTGTAGGTTTATAAGTGAAGACAAGATACAAAAGAATACTAAGAGAATGAAGGTGATCTGCGTTGGCAAGACTTATTTTATTAGGAAACAGTGATAAAAGGACAAGATTGAAATTGCCGTGGTGAGTGGAGTATTTAACGTTTCGGAAAAAATTCTTCTTTAGGTTTATGATGACAGGAGTGAAAATAGAAAGATATCAGAATTTCACATCCTATAAAAACTCTCCTGTCTTTCCTTTTGCTATCTTAAACCTGGTGGAGAACTCTATCCGAAACGTTGGATGCTTCACTTTACAATGACATTTCACTGTACTCTTTCTGTTGCTCTGTCTCTTTCCATGTTTTTTTCACTCTCTACCAACCAACCAAGAAACCAACTAACCTACCTACCTACATTCGTACATACATGCATTCATACATATCTGTCTGTATGTATGTATATATATATATAGGTACATATACGTATGTATGTATATATAGGTACATATATGTATGTATGTATATATATATAGGTACATATATGTATGTATGTATATATATAGGTTATGATTGACCGTTGACTAAACACTATTCAATTTTTTTTCTCCGTGTTTTTCTCCTTGTCTCCGTATTCTTTCTGTTGAAGAGCGTAGCTCGAAACGTCAAAGACTTTCCGTATTCCCGAGCGTCATACTAAGATATCCTTTTGTTATTTACACCACCTGTCCTCGTCTGTTGTTATTATTTGTATATTCTCCCATATATATATATATATATCTATGTAGGTATGCATGCATGTATATACATATATATATATATGTGTGTGTGTGTGTGTGTGTGTGTGTTTTATATATAACGTGTGCGTGTGTATTTGTGTGCGTTTATGCTGTCAAACACTATAAAGCAGGGAATGCTAAGTTTTACTATTCCATTCTTCATCACAGGTAAGAGACAACGACCTACAACCATCACCCCCACCAGCAACACTAAACACACTCCTCGACACCGCCATCTCCACCACTACTAATCAATATCGCCACATAGCACCATCACTACCGTGACCACCACCACCGGCAACAACAACAGCAACAACCAGTGAATGAAATCGGTCATGACAGTCTGTGTTGTGATGCATGGTAATATTGCATGCCAGCGTGTGAAGAGTAGCGTGTCTGTAAGTCCGCATGATCGCCTCTAGCGGTATGTGTTGTGTATATGCATTTGCCCACCTGTAGTTGTGCGTATGTGTGTATGTTAGCCGGTCTCTGTGTATGCGCATGTGTGTGTTGACCGGGGTGTATGTATATATACATGTACATATATATACACACATATATATGTACATATATATATATATGTACATATATATATATATATATATATGTATATATATACATACATATGTCTGCGTGTGTATGTGTGTGTATATGTGTTTGTGAGTGTGTGTTGTATGTGTGTGTATGTGTGTATGTTAACCAGTCTCTGTTTGTGTCGACTGGCTTCCATGTATGCGTGTGTGTGTGTGTGTGTGTGTGTGTGTGCGTGTGTGCGTTGGCCAGCGTCTGTTGGCATGCGTATGTGTGTGTTGGGTAGCTTGTATGTATGTATATATATATATATATATGTATGTATGTAACATTTGTATGGAACGTATATGTGCGTGTGCATGCTTATATATGTGTTAGCCAATCAATATATACGTATATTCATTCATGTGTGTGTATATGTGTGTGTACGCGGGCGTACGTTTCTTTGCTTGTTTGTTTATTTATGTGTGTGCGTGTGCGCGCGCGTAATAATAATGGGAAACGTCGTTTGCTCTCTAAAAAAAAGAAAGAGTAGCAGTAATGGGAGATGACTGTGAATCGATAGCAGTCTTGCAACGGTCGACGACTTTATGGTGATGATGATGATGATGATGACGACGACGAGAGGCTGTGAACTTAAAGCTCGACATAGCTAAAAGTTTGGCAACCTACAAGACTTAATGAGACAATTTGATGCAGTGGAGAAACTTCTGTCGGTAAAACTACTAATGCAGCTAACCTTTCTTCCCCTCCACACATGCCCGCGCAGACACATACACGCATGCACACTTGCACACACACATGCACACACACATGCACACACACATGTAATCTTGAAACCTGTTTTAATGAATTAATCAGCAAGAAATGCGGGCAAAATAGGAATTTGGCGACTTCATTAACCACTCGGTACAAGTCCTAACTTTGAGGTATGAAGGTGCAACGCAGCCCCCAGGAAGCTGTTCAATAGACAAGTGATTATTTTACGCAAGGTTATTTACTTTCGACTGTTACATTCAAATCTGACGAACAGCTTCGTACTTTTGGCACTCCGTCGGTTACGACGACGAGTGTTCCAGTTGATCCGATTAACGGAACAGCCTGCTCGTGAAATTAACGTGCAATGGGCTGAGCACTCTTAAAGACACATGTACTCTTAACATAGTTCTCAGGGAGATTCAGCGTGGCACAGAATGTGACAAGGCTGGTCCTTTGAAATACAGGTACCACTCATTTTCGCCAGCTGAGTGAACTGAAGCAACGTGAAATAAAGTGTCTTGCTCAGGGACACAACGCGTCGCCGGGAATTGAACTCACGACCTTACGACCGTGAGCCGAATACTCTAACCATTAAGCCACACGCCCTCGCCAACTTCGTATTACTGTTATATTATTCACTGGTTGCTTCTTAATCAACCGACGAAGCCAACAGTTGTGGCATGCGAATGGACGCTTGGGTGAAACGTCTTCATGTACGTTTCACCCGAGACATCTTGCCAGACATATTGAGACCAACATAGTAAATAAGGTATTGAAGCGAGGTGTCCTGTAGAGTTGTACTGAAGCCTGTAGAACTGTACCGATGTTCTGAGTTTCATCCTTTCGGGGTTGATAAATTAAGTACCAGCGTAATCGACTAGTCCCCTCCCTCCAAATCTGAGGCCTTGTGCCTACAGTAGAAAGGATTATATTTCAGACTCTTAAATGACTAAGATACACCTAAAAACATGTAACTACGTATTTGAGCATCAAACATAAACAGAGAAAATGGAAGAACATTCTGTGATGCTTTTAACCCACGCTATGCGATGTAAAACTGTGTCGAGTTAAGTTGATGTTTTTAATTTTTTCCCTCGTGATATTGATTATATTTGTGATTGCTCTAAAAATAACTATTGTATTAGAGTCATATTAAAGTCACATTTATTACATATTGACGTTATGTTGGAATGATATTTGAAGACACTGAAGTTCTGTTGAAGTCAGTGTTATATGGGAGCTATACTATGTTTATATTGAAATGATGATAGTCTTATATATGTGTTGAAATCATACTTGGGTTTTATCAAAGCTATACTGGTGTATAATATTGAAGTTAAACTGGGATTATTTCAGAGTTACATAACATTTCTATTGTAGTCATATTGGATTTGTTGTTTTAGCTATATAAACGATATATTGGAGTTATATTAAAGTCATACTAGAGTCCTATTTGAGGTATGATATGGTTATAATAAAATTGTATTGGAGAGTTAATGGATTGAAGTCATTTGAGAATTATAGTGGAGTTATATTGGCGCTATATTGAAGCTATATTGGAATTATATTTTTAAAATATATTGAAATCCCGTTCAAACCGTATTGGAGTTATATTAAAATGATATTAGAATTGTACTGAAGCCCTATTTGTGTTATCAACTCCGAAAGGACGAAAGGTAAAGTCGACCTTGGCGGAATTTGAACTCAGAACGTAACAGCAGACGAAATACCGCTCAGCATTTCGCCCGGCGTGCTATCGATTCTGCCAGCTCGCTGTTCACTTTATTTTATTGTGACTGGATGCAAATGTCTTCTGTTTTAGAGGAGAAAGAAACAGGATGTTGTGGCCTTTAACTGATGTGTATTAAAAAAAAAAAAGCTTCAGTTTGAAATAACCGTGGAAACATTTGCTAAAGTAAATGTTTAACACGTCTGTATCCAATCCATAGAAATTCTCATTTATGTGGCTTATCTTTCTCTTTCTTTGGCACCAACATTTACATTTAGGTCAACTGAGAAACGGAGGAGACGTCGACATTATATCCAAGCCTATATAATGTCTGTTAGAGTATTGAATAGTAATAGAGGCGAGTGATGGGGAACAAGAACTTACGAAATCTGAAATATGAACAAATGCTGTAATGCTCCATTCACTTTTTACAATTAGCAAAAGTAGGATCTGACGTCAAATGACGATATGAAGGGGAAAAAATGGAAGAGAAAACGGTGAGATTGAAAAAGAGACTTTGCTCGACTATCTCGAGAATCGCTACCACCTGTCTTTACTAAACAGCCTGATATTCAGTAATAGCAAATGCCAAGTTGTTATCTGAAATAAAGTAAAGAAATCATCCATAGACATATCAAAATGACAGAATTATTTACACAGAACACGTAACATTTGTGTTACTGAAGACAATTCTACAACAAACATTAAACTTTGGCAAAGAATTCGTCGATACACAAACTGCTAACACTGAATGGTGGAATGAAACAAGAAAATAAAATAAAGAAAGATGTTAATAGCATTTCAATGATTTGACTCCAACACCCCGGTATCTATATATTGATTTTGATGTATCGATATTTCTCGGTATTTCTACTTTTGTGCTAATATACTCTCATTCATTTCTCGCTTCTGATGGCACTTTCTCGCACACATTGATATGAATGTGAGCGCATTGATACAAATGTATATTTCTTTGGGAGAGAGAATATGTGTATGTATGTATGTGTGTGTGTGAATAAAATATTGATTATATTTAGATGTACGAAAGTTGTGTTTTGTTTTCTTTGTAGGTTTTTGTGAAAAGCACTAAAGCATCCACTGAGTTGTTCTAGCATTCAGTATGACATAGGTGTCGCTGTTGTAAAGTGCTGGCTTTAAACCTCGCCACGTAGATTTCAATCAAAACGAAAGAGAAAAAGGTTTCTAACTAAGAAGTACAAGGGCTTCATTGAGGATGACACGTGAGGCCTTTGCTGAGAGTATTTTAAAACAAAATCCATTTAAACAGAATATATTTACGAGAGTAAACACACAGACATGCATAAATGCATATACTCACTTATATATATATGTGTGTGTGTGTGTGTGTGTGTGTGTGTGTGTGTGTGTATATAATGCATGTATATGTAGGCACGTATGTATGTGTGTGTGTGGGTAGGTGCACACAGGTAACCAAGATGTTGAATGTGCCAGCAACATTAATAAGCTGAGTGGTTTATCTTGGATTAACAAGTGGGATATAAGGACTCACTTTACGGGATATGCTTATGCAATACAGGTAATCCGCCCGGCTCCCCAAGTAGATGAGACAACCGATGCGGATACAGTGAAATGAACACCTTTCAACAAGGTATTAACCTTAAGCACAATATAACCTTGAACACTTCATTCTGTTTAACCAGCCTCAGTATTTTTCGCCTACAACTTGCAGTAGACTAGCCATATCTTGTAGCAACAACCAGCTTTGAAAATCATGATACATTTTGAAAAACAACTCGATTGAAAGCACAAAGTAGAAAAGGTTAAAATTCTATCGTAAATATTTCTTTCTCTGGTGCAAAATTTTCAGAAAGAAGAGATTACGTTTAGTTTCGTACTTTGTTTGAATGTGTTGTAATGGCGGCAATACTAGCATTTTTTAAAACTGTCTAATATGAAAACTCAGAGAAAAACTGTTTTTTTTTTTTGTGTGTGTGTGTTTTTCTTTTTACAAGACTGACGTACTAACCACCAACAATTCTAGCATACTGTTAACCTCAGCAACCTACCGTTACGTTTCGGTTCCATCCAGACTGCCGTTTGCATGATCATTCATAACATATAATTTCATCAGCATATAATTTCAGGAACACTTCAAGAAAAATATTAACTTAAACCACATATTTCGCTCAGATTTCTCTCAGATTACTGTACGATCCCGCCTCTTTGAAATTGCAGCGGGGAATTTAAGTGAAAATAAAACAAAGAATATATTTTCCAATATGGATTCAATTCTACCTGTCTCTAGTGATCCTGTGTCATTTCCTATCCACTCTCTTCTTGGTAAATTCTTCTCCAATATGTGACATAGCTTGCAATTTGCACAGGAAATTAAAATAATTCTTTGATTAAATATCGAATTTTTCTTTTGTAAGTTTCCAAACGTCGCCGCCATCATCATCATCGTCATCGTTATCATCGTCGTCGTCGTCGTCGTCATCATCGTCGTCATCATCATCATCATCTTGTCTTTCAGTTTATATGTTCATTTTTTTTCTTTCTCATGCCATGCCGGATTGTTAGTCTAATCTTCGGTTCTGGCTTTGATCCCACGGCATATAATTATGTGATTAGGTTAGTTTTTTGTGTAGGCCTGCTTGAACATTGTTTTGTGTTTTTACTTTGCATGTGTGTGTATGTGTGTGTGCATGGAATGTGCATATGAGTGTATGGGTATCTGCATGCATATGTGTCTATATTTGCACATGTCTTGCGCATGATGTGTTTCATGTATGCTGAGCACTGGGTGTTCAATAAACGCCTGGATGTTCAATAAATGCTTGTTTCTCTTTTGTGTGCCTAAGAATGCAGTTGGAGAAGGGGATTTGGCCTTTGTAATCAAGGTATTCCAGAGTATATGAGGGTTCTTTAATTGCTCCCTAGATAGCTGTCATCCACTTTGGGCGGGTCTTTCCATTCCTTCAACCCATCGTTGTTTCCCAGGCCTTTTTGTTTTTTTCCTTTTTTCGTCACTCACAATCGATTCTGCATACGCCACCACAATTTTCTTCTCACATTTTGTCCTTGTAATATCCCTCATCCGTTGCCTTTGTGAAAATATAAAACCACCGCCGCCGCTACCACTACCACCACCTTCATCATCATCATTATTATTATTATTATTATTATTATTATTATTATTTGATGAAAACTCTCAGCTTATTTTGCTGGGTATGATGGAAAGTGTCAGCTGACCACAGCCAGCAGATTAAGATGACACTTGGTAAGCTACGAAATGCTTAGCGGTATTTCGTCAGCCACTATGTTCTGAGTTCAAATTCCACCGAGATCGACTTTGCCTTTCATCCTTTCGGGGTCGATAAACTAAGTACCAGTGAAACACTGGAGTCGATGTAATCGATATATCCCCTCCCCGCAAATGGCTGCTCTTGTGGCAAAATTTAAAACCATTATTATTATTATTATTATTATTATTATTATTTGATGAAAACTCTCAGCTTATTTTGCTGGGTATGATGGAAAGTGTCAGCTGTCCACAGCCAGCAGACTACGGTGACACTTGTTTACTGGTCATGCTTCAAGAACCCTGCGAAAAAATTTTGCAGTTCCAAGCAATGCTGATTTTTATAGGTGTCCTACCTTCACACTTGCACCAATCTTTTTCAGCCATGCTGGTAGTCGAGTGCTGATACTTCCAAATGCACCAGTTACTATTGGTATCAGGTCTACTCTCCTGATTGACCACAACCTTCGTATTTCCCACTTCAAATCGTCATAATCGTTTGCTTTTTCTTCTTCTTCTTTCACATTGACACTTTTGTCACCGGGGCATGCCATGTCGATTGCCATGCATATTCTTTCTTTTTTTATTCAACACGACAATGTCCGGTTTCAGATGTCTGGTCAGGTGATCGTACTGAATCATTGCATCCCACTGGATATGATACTATCTGTTGTAGCTTTAACATTGAAAATGCAGCCCAAACAACACAGACATAACTCGGGGCCGTCTCATTAGCATTATAGGCCCCCAGGTAAATCAGTCCATTGAGCCCTATAGTATTTCTTTCTTGACAACAAACCACAGTAAATATATCAGAACTAGGCTCCTAAATCTGTGAAGTCAGTAGGCAACTTCCAGTATAGTCCTACCTTAAAACGGCACTGATTAAAATTGTTAGACGCTGGAGTACATTTTAAACCCAATACTTTAATTTATGCTTGTTGATACAGTCTAGAGCATTTCATTTAGTGAGTTAATCTCAGCAAAGGAAATGCAATAAGCTGTTTTCCCATTCAGGTGGTGATATGTCTTTGCCAATTGTTGCAAAATTCAAAGATATTTCCAACAAAACACCATTGATCAGGCTTGTGAACGGAATAAAAAATTTAATCATTATTATTCCACAGCGACAATAACTTATTCTGTGTATCCAGCAAATATAATTAGATTAGAACTTATAGAAGATGATGTTATATTGAAAATATTGCTGCAAATCTCTACCATTTTCACAAAGGAAATGTTTATAAGTTAGAAGTTTGTCTCTAAAATCAATTCCATTTCTCAAATTTCTATGCATCCTTAAAACATATCTTTATCGTGATTGTTAACGTCGTTTTCACGAGGCTTTGCTATGCTGGTAAGGAAAAGTAGACGTGGGTTGAACGGGCTTTTCCGTGCAATATTTTAGTTTTGGATGCCCTTCTCGACGCCAAGCCTCTTAAGACATGCAGGGATAAGGGGTACCTTTTCAAAAACTGGAATACAAACTGAAATTCTAAAACCGTATCTGTGTGTATGTATGTATGTGTGCGTGTGTATGTGTGTGTGTGCGTACGTGTGTGCGTGTCCATACGTGTGTGTGTATGTATGTGTGTAGTTAAGTGCCCCGCCATCATTCCCAATACACTTCCCCCACACGATTTCTTGACTCTCCCAAACGCACTGTGATCACCAGATCGCAAAACATCTGCTGACCCCTTAGTTTTTCCCTTCTATCCAAGCTAAAATACCGATTTTTATCTCTTCTAGCCACTTGGTATTACTGCTCTGCTAACCACCTTTCTTCCATTCTTTCCAGCTTTACCTTTTATGGCACAATTCTACAACCGCGTCACCTCCTTCTGGCTGGGAACTTGTACTGCTCTGAAACAGGAAATTGTCTCGTAAAAGCCTCCAGATTCCCTTTATGCAGTAAGTCTCTGTCTTTTTCCTCCATTATGTCAGAAGCATTAAAAAAAAATGAATCTAAGACAAGCTGTGAGCCTTTTCTGTGTACCGTCTCTAAATTTCTTTTCTCTATTATTTCGTCATGCTTTAATTCTGGAGTTATTAATATGCATTGGGTGACGTAGTGCCTGTACATATGTGTATGTGTGTAGAGAGAGAGAGGAGATGAGAGATAGATACACATATAAGATAAAGTACCTATGGACACAGATACACACACATACACACAAACATTAGTATATACGTACATATTTATGTGTATATATTTCATGTAATCGAACCAGAAGTAGAAGCGGTTCCAAAGGCAGGCACGTAGCATTAACTTAAAGTTCAGCGTCTTTGGAAATGATTACAGTAAAAATCTTGTATAAAGTCCCGCCTCCCAACATTGGTTAGAGAACGGAGTCAGTGGTGATCAATTGATACTCAATATCCTGTGAAAAGATCGATTCGATAATCCCTTATTGTCGAAGTCAAACCATTGTAGCCGCCATTGAGAAACAACGTTTTAGAAAGGACACGACGTAAGTTTTTGTTGTTGATTTTTTCGTTCTCCATATCGTTTCTGAAATCAATGTATAATCCATCTTTCAGTAGACTATTTTAGTTCTTAGTTGGTTGGAATAATTGAAGATTATTGATAAATTAAACTATACTTCCATCGACAGTTCTTTCCTCGTGGGGAGTGTTAGAGCAATCGACCAGAAACGTGTGGCTTTTCTTTTTTTTTTCTTTTCTTATTGTAATATTATTTTAACATGTCGATATTTCATTGAATTAAAATGTCGTCTGATAATGAGGTTGTGTATGCGCGTGTGTGCGTGCATGTGTATATGTGTGTGTTAGTGTATAAGAACGTTAGTCTGTGTATGTATATCTGTGTGAGTGAATAGATACGTCAGTGTGTGTGTGTGTGTGTGACTTTGTATAGGTGAGTCTGTATGTATATGTGTGTGGGTGTATGTATGTCGCTGTGTGTGCGTTTGTTAGTTTGTGTGTATGTATATGTATGCGTCAATACGTGCGTGGTGTATGTATTTACGTATGCATATATGTCAGTGTGCGGGAGAAAGAAAGAAAGAAAGAAAGAAAAGCAGGGTAGGACGAGTGGTTATTAATGACGAAAGACTTAAAGCCATAAAGATGTTTGTTTCGTAGTCTGACGTTTTGTTTGAGTATTGTTTTTGCTGGCATGACACTAAGAAACCATATGTTACGTCGATTAATCTAATCCGTTGGAGAGGAGTTATTAACAGGAATGTGCTGGTCAGTACCAGTCTGTCAGTCTGTTGGTCTGATGTGGATTCCGCGGTGTTTCTGCAGACATTGCTACGGCCGGCATTATCACTACCGTCAACAGTGACGGCATGAAAGAAATCGGAATTGAAGCGTTCTGGAGAAAAGAGCGGGGTGGTGTTACACAGATAGATGGGTGGGTGTGTTGTTATATATTATTATAAGATCTGGTAATTAGTCATATATTGATATATTAATTAATATCGATTAATTATCAGGGGGCCAGCACATTTAAAGAATCAAAGGGATTCAGAAATATTATCTGCAATCTCAGGGGATTAAGGTACATTTTAAAAAATAACGTCGACCACTAACGTGGACAATTAATGCGCTAGAAATAGATCACATCTTGTGTCTATTAAGACCTAAAAAGTTCTCAACATATTTCATGTTGAGAACTTTTTAGGTCTTAATAGACACAAGATGTGATCTATTTCTAGCGCATATATACATATAGATAGATATAAACAAAGTTAAGGGATCAGCAACAGGTTGCTTCACCACATACCGAAGTTCAGAAATAGCAGCTAAAAATGCTGAAACTCCAACAGATAGCAGTTACCCGCAACTCACATAGGCAGTTTCAGCATTTTTAGCTGCTATTTCTGAACTTCGGTATGTGGTGAAGCAACCTGTTGCTGATCCATTAATTTTGTTTATAAATGTATAAGAACTTTTCAATAAGTTCCACGCCGATAATGGTGCTTACATACCGAAGGGCTTGGTAAAAATTATTAATTATTAATTTATTAATAAATTGATAATCCTTTACCCTTTTAATTGTAATAACATATAGATAGATAGATAGAAAGAAAGAGAGGGGTGAAAGAGGGAGTGTTATTACACAGTGAGAGAGGAGGTATGCTGTTACAGAGAGAGAGAGAGAGAGAGAAAGAGAGAGGTGTTGTTATAAAGGAGGAGGGACGTTATATTGAGAAGTATGCGATACACTGAGAGCTGTGTTACACACAGGGATGTGAGTGTTACATTAAGGATATGTTACAGCGACAAGAATGTATAACAGTGAAGGGGTGATACAATGAAAGGAGAGGAATGAAGAAATGAAAATATATATATGCAACATATGTGGGAAATTCTGTCTGTGGGTGTGTTTGTGGAGTTGTTAGTTAACTCCTCCAATATCGTTTTATCGATTTTAATGAAACTTGACACGTGAGTAGAACTCATGTCTGGAAACCTCATGGCATATTCAGATTGTTGAAAAAAATTGATAATTGGGCCCCTGGAAGGGATCCTTATATATAGCCAAGAGAAATGACCTGTTCATTTTCCTAAATTATTTGGTAAAAATGAAATTGAGTATTCTTATTTCTTAGTGTTTGAACTGTTCTTTTCGCAATTTATCCAGTACAACTCTTAAACAAGTAAATAGTATTTTCTTAAATAATAGATCCACTTATTTCTGTTAGTCACTTATTCACGAATATACCAACACTAGCGCCTCTGAGGGTAATATTCTCTGGGAACGCACAGAAGCCCTTTTCAGAGTTATTTACTTTGAATTGTTATTATCTCATATCTGATTTGCCTCTTATTACGGACTGACAGAATCGTTGCAACATCGGACAAAATGTCTTGAGGTATTCTGGCTCATCTTTTCGAGATAGACAACCTCAAGTACTAATCAAGAACTGGAGTTAAATGTACTCCAAAATTTCTGGCCTCTTACCTAAACTAGAAACAATCACAAGATATAATCATGTCTGTATCAACTGTGCTTGGAATATTGTGTCGGTATAAACTCTGCCACATTATGTTATGAACTGCTGTGATTTTCAATTGGCTTTAGTATACGAGAACTAATATTTGTATATATTTTTATGAGTGCCACACTACCATTTCATATATGCAGTTATTTTTGTCGCACGCTATGCTCTCTGATATAGTTTTCAATTCCTTGTATTGATTGGAACTATGACAATCAATATATTCTTTTCACTGTAATTAAATAAAAAGAATTTGCAATCTCTATGCATCTCTAGAATCACCTTTATTCATTAGCATTACAAATGGTTATTTATCTACGTTAAATTTGTGTATGTGTGTCTGTCTATCTATCTATCTACCTACCTACCTATCTATCTATCTATCTATCTATCTATCTATCTATCTATCTATCTATCTATCTATCTATCTGTCTATCTGTCTGTCTATCTGTCTGTCTGTCTGTCTGTCTGTCTGTCTGTCTGTCTGTCTGTCTGTCTGTCTGCCTGTTATCTATCTATCAATCAGCCTATCTATCTATCTATCTATCTGTCTGTCTATTTATCTATCTATCAATCAGCCTACCTATCTATTTATTTATCTATCTGCCTACCTATCTATCTATCAGTATACCTGTCTGTCTATTTATCTATCAATCAATCTACCTGTCTATCTATCTATCTATCTATCTATCTGTCTGTCTGTCTGTCTGTCTGTCTGTCTTTTCTCCAGACAGACAGTCAGACAGACAGATAGATAGATAGTTAGATAGATAAAAAAGCAGGTGAAAAGAATTAACCAAACGACCGTGGACTCACAAGCTTTCCAGCTGCTTTCTAAACTTCGACTACCTCCAGGCCGTTTAAAATATACTTTGAATATTCACAGTATGATCAAGAAGACATCACATTTTGCTACCTGCCGAAAATTGTTTTATAGTAGCTGTGTGATGAAAATAAGAGAAAATATAAAGCTTTAAAAGATACAAAGGCTGAGCTTTGTTTTGTATTCGGTGGAAGCACGCGAGATTTTTATCTAATATCGCCGAGTTTCTAGATGAATCCACAGGACTTGTAGTAGTAACTCGTTACAACTTTATGTCTAATAAACCAAATTACAATATATCCTCTGGACGTAGTTTATAATTTCTGAGATTATCTAGACTCTTTGACGTCACAGATCAGATTATCCAAGTCTATGAAATCTTCTTTCAGACGTCTTAAAGACTCCGTCAAAACTTCCCAGTATCTAACGTATATGTAATGATTTCATCGTACTGATAGTGGTACTGTTGTTAAGATGGATTTTCCCCCCTTCCTTCTTTATTGTATTTTAATGTTTTGTAATGTTGATACGTTTTTTGTTATCTTCTTTTTCTGTACAGATCAGGAAACGATATAACTTCACGTGAAACTGTATTTATATCTTATCTACACATTATTATTTTACATCGTTTTCTACCCCGTCTTCTTTCCCTTAGCTACTTCGAATCTTTTGTTTTCCTGGTTTTTCTTTGTTTCACTTTCTAACGACGATGCATTTTTGTTGAGATAGACTGATTTTTCCATTACAGAGCTATTCTTGACTGAAGTATTTAGAATTAGGAAACCGAGTAACAACTTTCTAGATCATCTTTCTTTAAGACGGAATGGAAAGAATAATGAATTCGCTTAACTTCATATACCAAGAAGTTATCTACCAACTCTCCCTCTTTCTACATCTCTTTCGGTATACCTACATACATATATACATACATACATACATACATACCTACATACATATATACATACATACATACGTACATCCCACCGTCATCTCCTTTACGTCGCTGTTAATTAGACTTCGTACAGAAACCCTCCAAATGGAGTAGAATCTACTTATCTCCACCGACTGATCAAGATGGCGATGTAATGAAAGGTCAGAGAACAGAAATAACACTAACTGACGTATCGTGCAGAGATACTGCACAACAGTGGAACAGTGGCCTTTCTTATAGCCATTTTCTCGTTGGTGTGGGTATCCGGCGATGGTATCTAGGAACTGTGATGAAATTTCAGTGAGATTTAATGACTCTGGTAATATTTTTCATTTAAAATGTTACATACGGTGATACCGAAAATAAGCATTATACTTGGGTAGTAGAGGTAAGTATTAACGTATACGTACATAGACATATATACATACGCATTCATACATATCTACATTCATCCATGTGTATGCATGTGTACACACATACACACACAAGCTACAGATCCACTTTAGTCTTTGGTTTACTTTACACTCGTACTCATACACGCAGGTTTCGTGTAACGATCATACAATATACACAGACATATGTGGACACACTTATATACGAATATACAGATTACAGGCAACGTATAAATATATAGATGTTGTATACTTTCATGCATGCGCACGTGCTTATGCATATACAGACAGACGTTTAAGCAAGTCAAGAATGAATATATAGTGTGTGTGTTTATTTGACAAGAAAAAAATGACCATCCTGAAAAATAACAATACATATATATATATATATATATATATATATATATATATATATATATATATATATATATATAGTAACCCCTCGACTATAGCGGATGTTACGTTCCAAAAACCCTCGCGATAGGTGAAACTCCGCGAAGTATGAACAGTACTGTACTGTATATATTTTTTTAAATTTTTATAATTTTTTATATATTTATTTTATTATAAATGCAAAACAACACCACGGAGGAATCTACTTAGGCTTCAATAATAAACCCCGATAGGTGAAACCGCGATATGGCGAGGGATTATTGTGTATGTGTGTATATATGTGTGAGAATGCTGCGACCGAAGTCGATCTGTTTCTCAATGCAAAGAAGACTGAGTACATGTCCGTCACTGAGGATGAAGACCACTCGTCAGTTTGTTCCAACGATGACACATAACTCAAGGAGATCAGTGATTTCTAGTACCTTGGCTCTTATGTTGCTGACAGCAAGGAAAACTGATACGCAACGGACAAGCCTAGAATGACTAACAAGCACCTGGCAATGAAGTATTTAAAGCACCTGGCAATCGAATATTGAAAAGCTAACAAAGATGGCCTTCTTCAGAGTATGCATAGAGAACAATCTTCTTCTTTGAGGACCCGAAACGTTAGCTATGAAGACGGAACTTTGTGGTGGCTTTGATGGCACACGCAGCACACAGTTCCATTTGATTCACTAGTTTAATATAACTCGGAATTTGTGGGGTACTTTTGCTTTTTATTTTTTTTGTAATCTTTTATTTCCGACTGTCCAATTCGATATGACTATTACATCATAATATTACGTGCTGTGTTTTTCCTTTCCGACTTTTATATAGTCCTGGGTATTTTAACTTCATTTCATCACTAACGTTCCGTCTATCGATGTCACATTTTCGCTCGTGTATATTTAGGAATTGAACTTAACCCGTCTTCTTCTATACCAGTGTGTTTGATACATACATTTTATTCTACATTTCTACATTTGTTTCAATGTACTTTTTTTTCTACACCCATGTTATTTTATAAATTGAATTTTCTCAGTCTTTATTTCGATCAGCTTTTTACTGTTTGTGTACTTAGGCTTCGTTCTTTCTTTCGAATCTCCCCATCTATTGCACGCTTTCTAAATACTGTAATTCCTCTCTTTCACTTAGTTACAAGCATTAACTACATGAAACTACATCACATACTCACATATCTCTTAGTTTAATGTTTTTCTTTTCTTTTCCATCCGTTTCTCTCTTAACTTCTTTAAGCTTCTCTTCCATTTTCTTCCAAAGCCGCAATTCCCTCCACTCCCTTATAGTAAAAACATTTTTTTTAATTCGTTTTTTTTCTACGTATACTTATTTTCCCTTGAATTATTTTTAAATTTCCACTTTAACACTAATTTTTGTCGCTTGCAACATTTTATTTCTCCTAAAATGTCGCAATTTTATGCATTTTTAAAAAAAATCGCCCGCGCACTGTCCAGGTCTTAACTTTAATTCGACTCGTCTCAATGTCTGTACATTTTCTCTGTTATGGTCAATCAATTCCAACCAACAGATTCCCGCTATTCTGAAAAGTAATCACCTTGTCCAATCGACTTTCAATGTTTATTCAATGATTTAGTAATTATGAATGCATATAAATAAGCACTTATCAAAAGTTCCATTGTTGAAAATATTCACAACTGCCTTAATGATCGGTTCCGTGAAACTCCGAGTAACACTTTGTAAAGTCGTCTCACCTTCAGTAAAATACTCTGTTTGTGTCTGGTGAGAGAGTGAGAATGAATGATACATAAGTAAGTAAACAGACCTAACTTTGATCAAATTTGTTGCTCTAGATAAAGGCTAAGTATTTTGGTCTGAAAGCTGTATTATTTTCTATTAATTCATTGTTCTCAAGTATTGATTTCTACCTTCGGCCCAAGGTTACAATTTTATGCAGAAAGAATATCGTCCATTGAATTGATACAATACCCCATGGTATTTCTTTTTTCCGTTTTTTGTTATTGAATCTAAAGAAACGAAAGGTAAAGGCAACTCCACTGAGATTTGAGCTTTTAATGTATTAAGCCCAATCTAATTACTACAACACATTCACCATCCTTATTCTTTTTACCCAATTCCACTTCAATCTAGTTTGCTTTTATCTCCAACACTATTCTAATAATTTTGGGAAAAAATATTTTCTCAGGTCTTAAAGAATCAATTGTTTTAATTTTTTTTCCCCGATTCTAAATTGCTTTTCATGATAAATTTTTGCATGTGTTAGGAAAAAATATATGTAAATAAATTGGTTGTTATAAATGTGCATTGATTTTTACCTTGAAATAAAATTATATTATTTTAAATCAACTAAAATTATTTGCTGCATTCTGATAAAGATAATTATAGCAAATATGTTCACATTGTTCAAAATAATAGTATTAGTGTATTTTACTTGTAACAAGTCATATTCATGTATATTATATGAAAACTAGATTTCAGAAATGAATTGACAATTTACAATAACTCCTATCATCTGCCTTTACGTTCTGAGTTCAAATTCCGTCGAGGTCGACTCTGCCTTTCATCCTTTCGGGGGTCGATAAATTAAGTAACAGTTCCGTACTGGGGTCGATCTAATCGAGTGGTTCCCCCTCCCCTCAAAATTTTGGGCCTTGTGCCTAGAGTAGAAAAGAATATTTAAGGCGGCGAGTTGGCAGAGTGGTTAGCACGCCGGGCGAAATGCTTAACGATATTTCGTCTGTCTTTACGTTCTGGGTTCAAATTCCCCCGAGGTCGACTTTGCCTTTCATCCTTTCGGGGTCGATAGATTAAGTAACAGTTACGCACTGGGGTCGATGCAATCGACTTAATCCCTTTGACTGTCCTTGTTTGTCCCCTCTATGTTTAGCCCCTTGTGGGCAATAAAGAAATAAGAAACGTTGCTCTCTCTCTCTCGCTCCTCTTTCTCTCTCTCGCGCTTCTCTCACTCTCTCACTGTCTGTCTCTCTCTCTCTGTCTCCCTCGCTCTCGTTTTCTCTCTCTCTGTCTCTCTCTCTCTCTCTGTGTCTCTGTCACTGTCTCTCTCCCTCTCCCTCCCTCTCTCTCTCAGTCTCTCTCTCCCTCTCTTTCTCTGTCTATGTCTCTCTGTCTCCCGCTCTCTTTCTTTCTCTGTCTCCCGCTCTCTTTCTTTCTCTGTCTTTCTCTCTCTGTCTTTCTCTCTCTCTCTCTCTCTCTCTCTCTCTCTCTCTCTTTCTCTCTCTGTCACTCTCTCTCAATCTCTTTCGTTTTCACTCTCTCGCTCTCGCGCTCTCCCTCCTCTCTCTCACTCACTCACTCTCTCGCTCTCTCGCTCTCTCTCTCACACTCCCTCTCTCTCTCTCTCTCTCTCTCGCGCGCGCGCTCTGTATCTGTCTCCCTCGTACGTATGTATGGATGTACGTACGTGCCTACGTAAGTTTGTATGGATGTACGTATGTATGGAGCAAGAGAGAGAGAGGAGCGAGCTCTCGCACCTCTCTCTCGCTCCGCTCTCTCTCGCTCCGCTCTCTCTCGCTCCGCTCTCTCTCGCTCCGCTCTCTCTCGCTCCGCTCTCTCTCGCTCCGCTCTCTCTCGCTCCGCTCTCTCTCGCTCCGCTCTCTCTCGCTCCGCTCTCTCTCTCGCTCCGCTCTCTCTCGCTCTTGCTTCACTTTCTCTCGCTCCGCTCTCTCTCTCGCTCCGCTCTCTCTCGCTCTTGCTTCACTTTCTCTCGCTCTTCTCTGTCTCTCGCTCCTCTCAGTAGCGAGAGAGAGAGAGAGGGGAGTGAGAGAAAGAGAGAGAGAGGGGAGTGAGAGAAAGAGAGAGAGAGGGGAGTGAGAGAAAGAGAGAGAGAGGGGAGTGAGAGAGGAGCGAGAAAGAAAGAGGAGCAAGAGAGAGACAATAGTGCGAGAGAGAAGAGCGAGAGAGGGAGCCGCGAGAGAGAGGAGCGACATATGTTCGTATGTACGTACGTATGTATGGATGTATGTACGTGCCTACGTAAGCAGTTAAGGATGTACAAACGTACCTACGTACGTATGTATGGATGTACATGCGTATATACGTACGTAGGTATGGAGCAAGAGAGAGGTGCAAGAAAGAGAGGAGCGAGAAAGAGAGAGCGAAAACCGAGAGAGAGAGAGGAGCTCTCTCTCTCCCTCTCTCTCCTCTCTCCCTCTCGTTCATCTCTCTCGCTCCGCTCTCACTCTCTCTCTCGCTCCGCTCTCTCTCTCTCTCTCGCTCCGCTCTCTCTCTCTCGCTTTTCTCTCTTGCTTCTCTATCTCTCGCTCTTCTCTCTCTCTCGCTTTCTCTCTCTTTCTCTGACTCTCTCTCTCTGTCTATCTCTCTCTCTCGCTCTTTCATCTCTCTCTCGCTCTATCTCTGTCTCTGTCTCTCGCACTCTCTCTCGCTCTCTCTCACTCTATCTGTCTCCTCTCTCTCTCACTCTCGCTCTACATCTGTCTCTCTCGTACGTATGTATGGATGTACGTACGCACATAGTACGTATATATGGTTTTACGTACGTGCCTACGTACGTATGGATGTACATGCGTACCTACGTACGTATGTATGGAACAAGAGAGAGGAGCAAGAGAGAGAGAAAACTAAGAGAGAGAGAGAAAGAGAAGAGCGAGAGAGTGTGAGAGAGAGAGGAGTGAGCTCTCGCTTCTCTCTCTCTCTCTCTTGCTCCTCTCTCTCACTCGCTACTCTTTCTATCTCTCGCTCTTCTCTCTCACTCGCTACTCTTTCTATCTCTCGCTCTTCTCTCTCTCTACCTATCTATCCCTGTCTCTCCCTCTCTGTCTCACTCCTTCTCCCTCTCTGTCTCTCTCGCTTTCTGTCTCTGTCTCTCTCTCTCTTTGTCTCTCTCTCTCTCTCCTACTCTCTCTCTCTGTCTCTCTCTGTCACTCTCTGTCTGTCTCTCGCTCTCACTCTCTCAGTGCTCTCTCTCTCTCTCTCTCTCTCTCTCTCTCGCTCTTTCTCTGTCTCTCTGTCTCGCTCTATCTCTCCCTCTCTCGCTCTCCCTCTCTCGCTCTCCCTCAATCTCTGACTCTCTCTCTCTCTGTCTATCGCTCTCCATCTCTCTCTCTCACGCTCTATATCTGTCTCTCTCGTACGTATGTAATGATGTACGTACGCACATACGTACGTATATATGGATGTACGTACATGCCTACGTAATTTTGTATGGATGTACGTACGGGCCTACGAACGTATATATGTATGTACGTACGCATGTATGGATGTACGTACGTACCTACGTACGCATGTATGGATGTACGTACGTACCTACGTACGCATGTATGGATATACGTACGTACCTACGTACGTATGTATGGATGTACGTGCGTACCTACGAACGTATGTATGGATCACGAGAGAGGAGGAAGAGAGAGAGGAGCGAGAAAGACAGAGGATAAAGAGAGAGCGGAAACCGAGAGAGGAGAGCGAGAGAGAGAGAGAGAGGAGCGAGTTCTCGACCTCTCTCTCTCTCCTCTCTCACTCGCTCCTCTCTCTCTCGCTCCGGTCTCTCACTTGCTCCTCTCTCTCTCGCTCCGGTCTCTCACTTGCTCTTCTCTCTTTCTCTCGCTTGCTTCTCACTCTCTCTCTCGCTACGCTCTCTCTCGCTACGCTCTCTCTCGCTACGCTCTCTCTCGCTACGCTCTCTCTCGCTACGCTCTCTCTCGCTACGCTCTCTCTCGCTACGCTCTCTCTCTCTCTCTCTCTCTCTCTCTATCTCTGTCTCTCTCCCTTTCTTTCTGTCTCTCTCTCTTTCTCTGATTCTCTCTCTCTCCCTATCTTTCACTCACTCTCGCTCTATCTCTGTCTCTCAGTCTCTCTCACTCTCACTCTCTGCCTCTCTGTCTCTCGCTCTACATATGTCTCTCTCGTACGTATGTAGTACGTATATATGGTTCTACGTACGTGCTTACGTACGTATGGATGTACATGCGTACCCACGTACGTATGTATGGAACAAGAGAGAGGAGCAAGAGTGAGAGGTGCAAGCGATAGAGAGGAGCGAGAAAGAGAGAAAACTAAGAGAGAGAGAGACGCGAGAGAGAGTGGAGAGAGAGAGAGAAGCGAGAGAGAGAAGCGAGAGAGAGAGAGAGGAGTGAGCTCTCGCTCCTCTGTCTCTCACTCCTCTCTACCTTGCTACTCTTTCAATCTCTCGCTCTTCTCTCTCTCTCTCTCTCTCTCTCTCTCTCTCTCTCTCTCTCTCTCTACCAATCTGTCTCCCTCTCTTTTTCTCTCTCTCGCTCTCGATTACTCTCTCTGACTCTCAGTCGCTGTGTCTCTGTCACTGTCTCTCTCTTTCACTCTCTCCCTCTCTCTCTCGCTCCCTCTCTGTCTCTCCCACTCTTTCTCTCTCCCACTCTTTCTCTCTCCCACTCTCTGTCTCCCTCTCTCTTTCTCTTTCTTTTTCCTAACTCTCTCTCTCTCTGGCTCTCTTTGTCACTTTCTATCTGTCTCTCGCTCTCACTCTCTCTCTCTCTCTCTCTCTCTCGCTCTTTCTCTGTCTCTCTCATCCTCTTTCTCTGTCTCTCTCTTCCTCTCTCTCTCTCACTCGCTCTATCTCTGTCTCTATCTCTTTCTCTCTCTCACTCGATCTCTATCTTTGTTACTCTGTCTCTCCCTCTCTCTCTCTCGCTCTCACTGTCTCTCGCTCTCTCTCTCGCTCGATATATGTCTCTCTCGTACATATGTATGGATGTACGTGCGTACCTACGTGCGTATATATAGATCACGAGAGGGGAGCGAGAAAGGGAGAGGAGCAAGAGAGAGAGGAGCGAGAAAGGGAGAGCAGCGGGAGAGAAGAGAAAACCAAGAGAGAGAGGAGCGAGAGAGAGAGGACCGAGAAAGAGAGAGGAGCGAGAGAGAGAGGACCGAGAAAGAGAGAGGAGCAAGAGAGAGAGGAGCGAGAGAGAGAGGACCGAGAAAGAGAGAGGAGCAAGAGAAAGGAGCGAGAAAGAGAGAGCAGCTGGAGAGAAGAGAAAACCAAGAGAGAGGAGAGCAGCAAGAGAGAGAGGGGCGAGAAAGAGAGAGCAGCGGGAGAGAAGAGAAAACCAAGAGAGAGAGAGGAGCGAGAGAGAGAGAGAGGAGCGAGAAAGAGAGAGCAGCGGGAGAGAAGAGAAAACCAAGAGAGAGAGAGGAGCGAGAAAGAGAGAGGAGCAGGACAGAGAGTAGCGAGAAAGAGAGAGGAGCGGGAGAGGAGTGAGAGAGAGAGGAGCGAGAAAGAGAGAGGAGCGAGAAAGAGAGAGGAGCTCTTCTCTCTCTCTTGGTATTCTCTTCTCTCCCGCTCCTCTCTCTCTCTCGCTCCTCTCTGTCTCGCTCCTCTCTCTTTTTCTCTCCTTTCTCTCTTGCTCCTATCTCTTTCTCGCTCCTCTCTCTCTTGCTCCTCTCTCTCTATTGGTTCTCTCTTCTCTCTCTATTGGTTCTCTCTTCTCTCCTGCTCCTCTCTCTTTCTCGCTCCTCTCTCTCCCTTGGTTTTCTCTCTTTCTCGCTCCTCTCTTTCTCGCTCCTCTCTTTCTCTCTCCTCTCTCTTTCTCGCTCCTCTCTTTCTCTCTCCTCTCTTTCTCTCTCCTCTCTCTTTCTCGCTCCTCTCTCTCTCTCCTCTCTCTTTCTCGCTCCTCTCTCTCTTGCTCCTCTCTCTCTCGCTCCTCTCTCTCTCTTGGTTTTCTTTTCTCTCCCGCTCCTCTGTCTGTCTCCTCTCTCTTTCTCGCTCCTCTCTCTTGCTCCTCTCTCTTTCTCGCTCCTCTCTCTTTCTCGCTCCTCTCTCTTTTGCTCCTCTCTCTTTCTCGCTCCTCTCTCTTTTGCTCCTCT
Source organism: Octopus bimaculoides (assembly GCF_046866305.1). Taxonomy (NCBI): domain Eukaryota; kingdom Metazoa; phylum Mollusca; class Cephalopoda; order Octopoda; family Octopodidae; genus Octopus; species Octopus bimaculoides. Next base: position 8,421,833 of record NC_142947.1, read on the forward strand.
CTCTTTCTCGCTCCTCTCTCTTCTCTCCCGCTCCTCTCACTCTCGCTCTACATCTGTCTCTCTCGTACGTATGTATGGATGTACGTACGCACATAATACGTATATATGGTTCTACGTACGTGCCTACGTACGTATGGATGGAACAAGAGAGAAGAGAGAGAGAGAGATGCGCGAGGAAGAGAGGAGAGAGAGAAGAGCGAGAGAGAGAGGGGAGTGAGCTCTCGCTCCTCTCTGTCGCTTCTCTCTCTATCTTGCTCCTCTCTCTCACTCGCTACTCTTTCTATCTCTTGCTCTTCTCACTCTCTATCTGTCTCTCCCTCGCTTTCTCTCTCTCTCTCTCTCTCTCTCTACCTGTCCATCTCTGTCTCTCTCCTTCTGTCTCTCTCGCTTTCTCTCTCTGTCTCTCTCTCTCGCAATCGCTCTATCTCTGTCTCCTTTTCACTCTCTCTCACTCGATCTCTATCTCTCCCTCTCCCTCTCTCTCTCTCACTCTATCTCTGTCTCTCTGTCTATCTCTCTCACGCTCTATATGTCTCTCTCGTACGTATGTAATGATGTACGTACGCACATACGTATATATGGATGTACGTACATGCCTACGTAATTTTGTATGGATGTACGTACGGGCCTACGAACGTATATATGTATGTACGTACGCATGTATGGATGTACGTACGTACCTACGTACGTATGTATGGATGTACGTGCGTACCTACGAACGTATGTATGGATCACGAGAGATGAGCAAGAGAGAGAGTAGCAAGAGAGAGAGGAGAGAGGATAAAGAGAGAGCGAAAACCGAGAGAGAGAGGAGCGAGCTCTCGACCTCTCTTTCTTCTCTCTCTCTCGCTCCGCTCTCTCTCTTGCTCTTCTCTCTTTCTCTCGCTTGCTTCTCTCTTTCTCTCGCTTGCTTCTCACTCTCTCTCTCTCGCTACACTCTCTCTCTCACCCCGCGCTCTCTCTCGCTTTTCTCTCTTGCTTCTTTCTCTCGCTCCTCTCTCTCTCGCTCCTCTCTCTCTCGCTCTATCTCTGTCTCTCAGTCTCTCTCACTCTCACTCTGCCTCTCGCTCTCTCTCTCACTCTCGCTCTACATCTGTCTCTCTCGTACGTATGTATGGATGTACGTACGCACATAGTACGTATATATGGTTCTACGTACGTGCTTACGTACGTATGGATGTACATGCGTACCTACGTACATATGTATGGAACGAGAGAGGTGCAAGCAATAGAGAGGAGCGAGAAAGAGAGACAGAGAGAGAGGCGCGAGAGGGAGAGGAGAGTGAAATAAGCGAGAGAGAGAGAAGCGAGAGACAGAGAGAGGAGTGAGATCTCGCTCCTCTCTCTTTCTCGCTCCTCTGTCTCTCACTCCTCTCTACCTTGCTACTCTTTCTATCTCTCGCTCATCTCTCTCTATATATGTCTCTCCCTCTCTTTTTCTCTCTCGCTTTCTCTCTCTGTCTCTCTCTCTCGCAATCGCTCTATCTCTGTCTCCTTTTCACTCTCTCTCACTCGATCTCTATCTCTCCCTCTCCCTCTCTCTCTCTCACTCTATCTCTGTCTCTCTGTCTATCTCTCTCACGCTCTATATGTCTCTCTCGTACGTATGTAATGATGTACGTACGCACATACGTATATATGGATGTACGTACATGCCTACGTAATTTTGTATGGATGTACGTACGGGCCTACGAACGTATATATGTATGTACGTACGCATGTATGGATGTACGTACGTACCTACGTACGTATGTATGGATGTACGTGCGTACCTACGAACGTATGTATGGATCACGAGAGATGAGCAAGAGAGAGAGTAGCAAGAGAGAGAGGAGAGAGGATAAAGAGAGAGCGAAAACCGAGAGAGAGAGGAGCGAGCTCTCGACCTCTCTTTCTTCTCTCTCTCTCGCTCCGCTCTCTCTCTTGCTCTTCTCTCTTTCTCTCGCTTGCTTCTCTCTTTCTCTCGCTTGCTTCTCACTCTCTCTCTCTCGCTACACTCTCTCTCTCACCCCGCGCTCTCTCTCGCTTTTCTCTCTTGCTTCTTTCTCTCGCTCCTCTCTCTCTCGCTCCTCTCTCTCTCGCTCTATCTCTGTCTCTCAGTCTCTCTCACTCTCACTCTGCCTCTCGCTCTCTCTCTCACTCTCGCTCTACATCTGTCTCTCTCGTACGTATGTATGGATGTACGTACGCACATAGTACGTATATATGGTTCTACGTACGTGCTTACGTACGTATGGATGTACATGCGTACCTACGTACATATGTATGGAACGAGAGAGGTGCAAGCAATAGAGAGGAGCGAGAAAGAGAGACAGAGAGAGAGGCGCGAGAGGGAGAGGAGAGTGAAATAAGCGAGAGAGAGAGAAGCGAGAGACAGAGAGAGGAGTGAGATCTCGCTCCTCTCTCTTTCTCGCTCCTCTGTCTCTCACTCCTCTCTACCTTGCTACTCTTTCTATCTCTCGCTCATCTCTCTCTATATATGTCTCTCCCTCTCTTTTTCTCTCTCGCTTTCTCTCTCTGTCTCTCTCTCTCGCAATCGCTCTATCTCTGTCTCCTTTTCACTCTCTCTCACTCGATCTCTATCTCTCCCTCTCCCTCTCTCTCTCTCACTCTATCTCTGTCTCTCTGTCTATCTCTCTCACGCTCTATATGTCTCTCTCGTACGTATGTAATGATGTACGTACGCACATACGTATATATGGATGTACGTACATGCCTACGTAATTTTGTATGGATGTACGTACGGGCCTACGAACGTATATATGTATGTACGTACGCATGTATGGATGTACGTACGTACCTACGTACGTATGTATGGATGTACGTGCGTACCTACGAACGTATGTATGGATCACGAGAGATGAGCAAGAGAGAGAGTAGCAAGAGAGAGAGTAGCAAGAGAGAGAGGAGAGAGGATAAAGAGAGAGCGAAAACCGAGAGAGAGAGGAGCGAGCTCTCGACCTCTCTTTCTTCTCTCTTTCTCTCGCTTGCTTCTCACTCTCTCTCTCTCTCACCCCGCGCTCTCACTTGCTTTTCTCTCTTGCTTCTTTCTCTCGCTCTATCTCTGTCTCTCTCACTCTCACTCTTCCTCTCGCTCTCTCTCTCACTCTCGCTCTACATCTGTCTCTCTCGTACGTATGTATGGATGTACGTACGCACATAGTACGTATATATGGTTCTACGTACGTGCTTACGTACGTATGGATGTACATGCGTACCTACGTACGTATGTATGGAACGAGAGAGGTGCAAGCAATAGAGAGGAGCGAGACAGAGAGAGAGGCGCGAGAGGGAGAGGAGAGTGAAATAAGCGAGTGAGAGAGAAGCGAGAGACAGAGAGAGGAGTGAGATCTCGCTCCTCTCTCTTTCTCGCTCCTCTGTCTCTCACTCCTCTCTACCTTGCTACTCTTTCTATCTCTCGCTCATCTCTCTCTATATATGTCTCTCCCTCTCTTTTTCTCTCTCGCTTTCTCTCTGTCTCTCTCTCTCGCAATCGCTCTATCTCTGTCTCCTTTTCACTCTCTCTCACTCGATCTCTATCTCTCCCTCTCCCTCTCTCTCTCTCACTCTATCTCTGTCTCTCTGTCTATCTCTCTCACGCTCTATATGTCTCTCTCGTACGTATGTAATGATGTACGTACGCACATACGTATATATGGATGTACGTACATGCCTACGTAATTTTGTATGGATGTGCGTACGGGCCTACGAACGTATATATGTATGTACGTACGCATGTATGGATGTACGTACGTACCTACGTACGTATGTATGGATGTACGTGCGTACCTACGAACGTATGTATGGATCACGAGAGATGAGCAAGAGAGAGAGTAGCAAGAGAGAGAGGAGAGAGGATAAAGAGAGACCGAAAACCGAGAGAGAGAGGAGCGAGCTCTCGACCTCTCTTTCTTCTCTCTCTCTCGCTCCGCTCTCTCTCTTGCTCTTCTCTCATTCTCTCGCTTGCTTCTCACTCTCTCTCTCTCGCTTGCTTCTCACTCTCTCTCTCTCGCTACGCTCTCTCTCTCACCCCGCGCTCTCTCTTGCTTCTTTCTCTCGCTCCTCTCTCTCTCGCTCTATCTCTGTCTCTCAGTCTCTCTCACTCTCACTCTGCCTCTCGCTCTCTCTCTCACTCTCGCTCTACATCTGTCTCTCTCGTACGTATGTATGGATGTACGTACGCACATAGTACGTATATATGGTTCTACGTACGTGCTTACGTACGTATGGATGTACATGCGTACCTACGTACATATGTATGGAACGAGAGAGGTGCAAGCAATAGAGAGGAGCGAGAAAGAGAGACAGAGAGAGAGGCGCGAGAGGGAGAGGAGAGTGAAATAAGCGAGAGAGAGAGAGAAGCGAGAGACAGAGAGAGGAGTGAAATCTCGCTCCTCTCTCTTTCTCGCTCCTCTGTCTCTCACTCCTCTCTACCTTGCTACTCTTTCTATCTCTCGCTCATCTCTCTCTCTATATATGTCTCTCGCTCTCTTTTTCTCTCTCGCTTTCTCTCTCTGTCTCTCTCTCTCGCGATCGCTCTATCTCTGTCTCCTTTTCACTCTCTCTCACTCGATCTCTATCTCTCCCTCTCCCTCTCTCTCTCTCACTCTATCTCTGTCTCTCTGTCTATCTCTCTCACGCTCTATATGTCTCTCTCGTACGTATGTAATGATGGATGTACGTACATGCCTACGTAATTTTGTATGGATGTACGTACGGGCCTACGAACGTATATATGTATGTACGTACGCATGTATGGATGTACGTACGTACCTACGTACGTATGTATGGATGTACGTGCGTACCTACGAACGTATGTATGGATCACGAGAGATGAGCGAGAGAGAGGAGAGAGGATAAAGAGAGAGCGAAAACCGAGAGAGAGAGGAGCGAGCTCTCGACCTCTCTTTCTTCTCTCTCTCTCTTGCTCTTCTCTCTTTCTCTCGCTTGCTTCTCACTCTCTCTCTCTCACTCGCTTTTCTCTCTTGCTTCTTTCTCCCGCTCTATCTCTGTCTCTCTCACTCTCACTCTGCCTCTCGCTCTCTCTCTCACTCTCGCTCTACATCTGTCTCTCTCGTACGTATGTATGGATGTACGTACACACATAGTACGTATATATGGTTCTACGTACGTGCTTACGTACGTATGGATGTACATGCATACCTACGTACGTATGTATGGAACGAGAGAGGAGCAAGAGAGAGAGGTGCAAGCAATAGAGAGGAGCGAGAAAGAGAGACAGAGAGAGAGGCGCGAGAGGGAGAGGAGAGTGAAATAAGCGAGAGAGAGAGAAGCGAGAGACAGAGAGAGGAGTGAGATCTCGCTCCTCTCTCTTTCTCGCTCCTCTGTCTCTCACTCCTCTCTACCTTGCTACTCTTTCTATCTCTCGCTCATCTCTCTCTATATATGTCTCTCCCTCTCTTTTTCTCTCTCGCTTTCTCTCTCTGTCTCTCTCTCTCGCAATCGCTCTATCTCTGTCTCCTTTTCACTCTCTCTCACTCGATCTCTCCCTCTCCCTCTCCCTCTCTCTCTCTCACTCTATCCCTCTCCCTCTCTCTGTCTATCTCTCTCACGCTCTATATGTCTCTCTCGTACGTATGTAATGATGTACGTACGCACATACGTATATATGGATGTACGTACATGCCTACGTAATTTTGTATGGATGTACCTACGGGCCTACGAACGTATATATGTATGTACGTACGCATGTATGGATGTACGTACGTACCTACGTACGTATGTATGGATGTACGTGCGTACCTACGAACGTATGTATGGATCACGAGAGATGAGTAAGAGAGAGAGTAGCAAGAGAGAGAGGAGAGAGGATAAAGAGAGAGCGAAAACCGAGAGAGAGAGGAGCGAGCTCTCGACATCTCTTTCTTCTCTCTCTCTCTTGCTCTTCTCTCTTTCTCTCGCTTGCTTCTCACTCTCTCTCTCTCTCACCCCGCGCTCTCACTCGATTTTCTCTCTTGCTTCTTTCTCTCGCTCCTCTCTCTCTCTCGCTCTATCTCTGTCTCTCTCACTCTCGCTCTCTCTCACTCTCGCTCTACATCTGTCTCTCTCGTACGTATGTATGGATGTACGTACGCACATAGTACGTATATATGGTTCTACGTACGTGCTTACGTACGTATGGATGTACATGCGTACCTACGTACGTATGTATGGAACGAGAGAGGAGCAAGAGAGAGAGGTGCAAGCAATAGAGAGGAGCGAGAAAGAGAGACAGAGAGAGAGGCGCGAGAGGGAGAGGAGAGTGAAATAAGCGAGAGAGAGAGAAGCAAGAGACAGAGAGAGGAGTGAGATCTCGCTCTTCTCTCTTTCTCGCTCCTCTGTCTCTCACTCCTCTCTACCTTGCTACTCTTTCTATCTCTCGCTCATCTCTCTCTATATATGTCTCTCCCTCTCTTTTTCTCTCTCGCTTTCTCTCTCTGTCTCTCTCTCTCGCAATCGCTCTATCTCTGTCTCCTTTTCACTCTCTCTCACTCGATCTCTATCTCTCCCTCTCCCTCTCTCTCTCTCTCACTATCTCTGTCTCTCTGTCTATCTCTCTCACGCTCTATATGTCTCTCTCGTACGTATGTAATGATGTACGTACGCACATACGTATATATGGATGTACGTACATGCCTACGTAATTTTGTATGGATGTACGTACGGGCCTACGAACGTATATATGTATGTACGTACGCATGTATGGATGTACGTACGTACCTACGTACGTATGTATGGATGTACGTGCGTACCTACGAACGTATGTTCTCTCCTCTCTCTTTCTCGCTCTCACTCTGCCTCTCGCTCTCTCTCTCACTCTGCCTCTCGCTCTCTCTCTCGCTCTGCCTCTCGCTCTCTCTCTCGCTCTACATCTGTCTCTCTCGTACGTATGTATGGATGTACGTACACACATAGTACGTATATATGGTTCTACGTACGTGCTTACGTACGTATGGATGTACATGCGTACCTACGTACGTATGTATGGAACGAGAGAGGAGCAAGAGAGAGAGGTGCAAGCAATAGAGAGGAGCGAGAAAGAGAGACAGAGAGAGAGGCGCGAGAGGGAGAGGAGAGTGAAATAAGCGAGAGAGAGAGAAGCGAGAGACATCCATACGTATATATGGATGTACGTACATGCCTACGTAATTTTGTATGGATGTACGTACGGGCCTACGAACGTATATATGTATGTACGTACGCAAGAGGGAGAGGAGCGTGAAAGAGAGATAGCGAGAGCGAGAGGATCGAGAAAGAGAGAGGTGCGGGAGAGAACAGAAACCCAAGAGAGAGAGAGGAGCAAGAGAGTGAGGAGCGAGAGATTGAGGAGCGAGAAAGAGAGAGCAGCGGGAGAGAAGAGAAAACCGAGAGAGAGAGAGGAGCAAGAGAGAGAGGAGCGAGAAAGAGTGAGCAGCGGGAGAGAATAGAAAAGCAAGAGAGAGAGAGGAGTGAGAAAGAGAGAGCAGCGGGACAGAAGAGAAAACCAAGAGAGAGGAGCGAGAGAGAGCTCCTCTCTCTCTAGCTCTCACTTTTCTCTCTCTCTTGCTGTCTCTCTCTTCCGCACTCTCTCTCACTTGCTCTATCTCTGTCTCTCCCTCTCGATCTCTCTCTCGCTCTCCCTCTCTCTCTCTCACACACTATCTCTCTTGCTCACACACTATCTCTCTCGCTCTATCTCTGTCTCTCTATCTCTCCCTCTCTCTCTGTCTATCGCTCTCCCTCTCTCTATTTCTGTCCCTCTGTCTCTCTCGCTCTATATCTGTCTCTCTCTCTCACACACACTATCTCTGTCGCTCTGTCTCTCCCTCTCTCTCTTTCTCTGAATCTCTCTCTCTCTCTGTTTATCGCTCTCCCTCTCTCACTCTATCTCTGTCCCTCTGTCTATATCTCTCTCTCTCTCTCACTCTTTCTCGCTCTATATCTGTCTCTCTCGTACGTATGTAATGATGTTCGTACGTATATATGGATGTACGTACATGCATACGTAATTTTGTATGGGTGTACGTACGTGCCTACGAACGTATATATGTATGTACGTACGTGTCTACGTACGTGTCTACGTACGCATGTATGGATGTACGTACGCATGTATGGAGCAAGAGAGAGGAGCAAGAGAGAGAGAGGAGCGAGAAGGAGAGAGAGAGGAGCGAGCTCTCGCACCTCTATCTCTCTTGCTCCGCTCTCTATCTCGCTTTTCGGTCTCTCTTGCTTCTCTTTCTCTCGCTCCTCTCAAGAGCGAGAGAGAGAGGGCAGTGAGAGAGAGAGAGAGAGAACCGATAGAGGGAGGTGCAAGTGAGAGAGGAGCAAGAGAGAGACAATAGTGAGAAAGAGAGAGGAGCGTGTGAGAGAGCAGCGAGAGCGGGAGGAGCGAGAGCGAGAGGAGCGACATGTTTGTATGTACGTACGTATGTATGGATGTACGTACGTGCCTACGTAAGCATTTGAGGATGTACAAACGTACCTACGTACGTATGTATGGATGTACATGCGTATATACGTACGTATGTGTGGAGCAAGAGAGAGAAGAGCGAAAACCGATAGAGAGAGAGAAGAGCGGGCGAGAGAGAGAGGAGCGAGCTCTCGACCTCTCTCGCTCCGCTCTCTCTGTCTCTCTCCCTTTCTTTCTCTGTCTCTCTCTCTTTCTCTGACTCTCTCTCTCTGTCTATCTCTCCCTCCCTCTCATTCATCTCTCTCTCTCGCTCTATCTCTGTCTCTCTCACTCTATCTGTCTCCTCTCACTCTCGCTCTACATCTGTCTCTCTCGTACGTATGTATGGATGTACGTACGCACATAATACGTATATATGGTTCTACGTACGTGCCTACGTACGTATGGATGGAACAAGAGAGAAGAGCAAGAGAGAGAGAAAACTAAGAGAGAGAGAGAGAGGGGAGTGAGCTCTCGCTTCTCTCTCTATCTTGCTCCTCTCTCTCACTCGCTACTCTTTCTATCTCTTGCTCTTCTCTCTCTATATCTGTCTCTCCCTCGCTTTCTCTCTCTCTCTCTCTCTCTCTCTACCTATCCATCTCTGTCTCACTCCTTCTGTCTCTCTCGCTTTCTCTCTCTGTCTCTCTCTCTCGCACTCACTCTCTCTCTCTCTCTCGCTTGCTCTTTCTCTGTCTCGCTCTATCTCTGTCTCCTTTTCACTCGATCTCTATCTCTCTCTCTCTCTCACGCTCTATATGTCTCTCTCGTACGTATGTAATGATGTACGTACGCACATACGTATATATGGATGTACGTACATGCCTACGTAATTTTGTATGGATGTACGTACGGGCCTACGAACGTATATATGTATGTACGTACGCATGTATGGATGTACGTACGTACCTACGTACGTATGTATGGATGTACGTGCGTACCTACGAACGTATGTATGGATCACGAGAGAGTAGCAAGAGAGAGAGTAGAGAGGATAAAGAGAGAGCGAAAACCGAGAGAGAGAGGAGCGAGCTCTCGACCTCTCTTTCTTCTCTCTCTCTCGCTCCGCTCTCTCTCTTGCTCTTCTCTCTTTCTCTCGCTTGCTTCTCACTCTCTCTCTCGCTACGCTCTCTCTCTCACCCCGCGCTCTCTCTCACCCCGCGCTCTCACTCGCTTTTCTCTCTCGCTTCTTTCTCTCGCTCCTCTCTCTCTCGCTCTATCTCTGTCTCTCAGTCTCTCTCACTCTTACTCTGCCTCTCACTCTCTCTCTCACTCTCACTCTCGCTCTACATCTGTCTCTCTCGTACGTATGTATGGATGTACGTACGCACATAGTACGTATATATGGTTCTACGTACGTGCTTACGTACGTATGGATGTACATGCGTACCTACGTACATATGTATG